>NC_070644.1:4318943-4473943 GCF_947347685.1 Pleuronectes platessa | reverse complement strand
CTTAAAATTCTATACCTTACAGTAAAGGTCTTATGTTACTTCCCACCTCTACAAACTGAAGTAGACAGACAATACACTGAGAGATTATATGTAAGAAGAAAGCCAGTTCTTCGAGTTGTAAGAGAAGGTTTTATTACCAGTGCTATTTACATAGAAATAATACAGCCTTGCCCCCACCCCCTCCCCTTAAATGTGCACAAATGCGCACACACACACTCACACATGCGTAAGCATACACACATCCTGAAGTGTTCAGGCACCACACAAACACACACACACGCACACACACAAACACACACACACACACACACACACACACACACACACACAGCCACACACCTTTTGTATCCAAGGATGTCTCAGAACACCAGAAATAAGACACATTCTTTCTAGATCGTATACAATGTCCAAAGGAAATCAAATCAAAACAATGTTCAAGTATAGCTTACTCATTGTGGACAAACAGCATTACACGTGTTTATGGGATGTTTCATACTGAGTAATATCAGCTAACATGGGCTGGGTGCCATCATTCAATAGCAGTAATACAAGGGATGATGAAAATATTGTATTGGTTTTTCCAATCGGAGTCCTAATGATCATTGGCCTTGAAGTACAGAATAATTTTCTGGCATTATAAAAAAAAAAAAGAGAGAGTACTTGCAGCACAATATGCATACATCCAGACTCTGCTGTTTGAAGTGGATGTTTGATTTCGTGTGTCTTACAAACGTGGCCACTAGATGGCGATGAGAACCTCGGAGCAGACTGGTAATGTCACAGATGTAGTCTGCCCCCTCTTTTGTTTTCTCCCTTTAGAGGAAGGAGACCTCAGCTGTTGAAGGAGATTCTCCATTATGGGTTCAATGTTCTTTTGAAAATCATTTCCATTAAAACATGTTTTTTAAAAGGGAGAGTAACAAAAGGAAGGTCAGGTGAAGCAGTGCTCGGAGCAGAACTATCAGGGCCGCCTGGATGGGTGTGAGATTTGTGTGTCTGTGTGTGTGTGTGTGTGTGTGTGTCTGTATATGTCTGTATAATTGTGTCCGTGTTTTGAATAATGTTAAAGACATCCTTCTTTCAAGCTATGATCAAGAACGCTTTTTGTGCATTTAAAGACGTATAGCTGAGTTGTGTGGAAAATGTCAATGCCAGAGGTTTGTGTGTCTGTGTGTGTGTACAGTATCTCTCAAGCAGCAGCTTTTGATTAAACATATTGTCTTACGGAAAAGGAAATTTAAAATGAGCAACGTTTTGAGTAAACATATCGTGTCTTGATTGCCACATATGTATTTGTATATGAGGATTAAAGCATGTATTGAACCTGGTCCTTTGTCTTTTTAATATTGAGGGTAGATTGGCAGCTTAGAAATAAAGACAGGTGTAGAGCAACAGAATGGAAAAACCTACACTGCAAGGTTGTTTAAAAATTTGGTGACAAATTAAGACAACTAAAGATGTCCCCTTTGGTATTTCTCTCTAATGTGTTCCTAGAACATTAGAAGATACCTTCATTAACATTAAGGGGAAGGCGAGAAGCATTTTGCTGGGTAGAATCACAACGTTTTTATTAATAGCTCAAGTCCAGTAATCCAGGAAGGGATATGCTTTGGAGTGTCTACTGGGCAGCAAATATTATTTTTATCCGATAAGCTATCCCATTCTCGGATTCTTTTCCATGTCCATCACATCGTCAACTGTCAAAATCTGTCCGTGATTTTAACAAGTCCGTAGAAATTTCAGCTGTACTTTTCATTCTGCAATGTGGGGATTTTACCCCCATCGTTCATCTCCTGAATTAACTAGGCTGACATTCAGCCCAGGAATAGTCCCTGTGGTTCGTCCTCTACCAGGCTGTGGTTTCTCCCATCTCCTGGCCTTGGTGGGACATTGGTGCGCTGTAGCTGGAGTTACTGGCCAATGAGAAAGGAGGACTGGGACCGCCACCATATGCTTCCCCCGGGACAGGCTGCATGGAGCTCGGTAAACCCGGCTCCGGACTTGGGGTTTCCGCATGGGAGATCATGTCTGTGAACCTTTGGTCGTCTGAAGGGTGGTGGCCTGATCCCTCCATGGCTCCGGGCCCAGAGCCCAGGATGTAGGGGGACTCGGCTGGAGACTGAGCTTGTGAAGACGGAGGACCGTGGGGGAAGAAGTCGTAATTACTCCCTGGTCCGTAATAGTCACCTTGATATTCTGCGGAGGAAGAATACCAAAAATTAGACTTTCCATCAATGATTTTAAATACACTGCACATACACAACATTCACAGTTCTCCAGAGCAGTGTTTAGTTTTACACACAGCTCCACACCTACCTAAGTGGTGAAATTGATCATGTCCAATTTCCAACCAACCGGTCTCCAACAGCCTCATTTGAGTGTATAAACAACTCCACACCTCTCCACCTCAGTTCTCTCGCCTTTTACACACTGCATTCATCTCTCTCACTCATTCAGCTCGCAGCCATGCGTGCACCTCGATAGATTCCCCGGCTGAAACTTCTGGATTTGGATGAGGAAATCCAAAATGAGATTCCAGCCTCCCTGCAGCCCTGCCAGGTCTTGTCAGGTACATCTCTTTGTCATGTCTGATGCAGCTTCCAGCAACATCCCTTTCCTCTACCTTGCTGGGCTTTGGCTATTTCCTGAGCTGCAAAGATCACTACACCTTTCTTACAAGCATACAATCCAGCTATGGCTGCACCTAATATTATTGACTAATGTGATGGTTATTTTCCTGATTTTTCAATAAACTTTCAAGTGTATTGATGCCATCTAAACTTCATTTATTTATATAGCATATATATTTTATCAAGATAATCAATTTACTGTCATACAAACTCAGAAAACCAGCAATTACACCAGAGATTATTTAGTATTTTTGCTTGAAAAACAGTTGATTTATTTTCTGTCAGCCTCTCTAATCAATGAACTGTTTCTCCATCCAATAATTTTCTCTCTTTTAATTACACCTCGCTCCACAGTTTTAACCACTTCCCGCTGCCTCCAGCATTGCAGCGACGGCACCTCTTTAGTTCGTGCTCCCAGCTTGAGATTGTGCCACTGCTGTGTTTTATTCACACGGTTGGATCATCTATAGCTTTCCACACGAGCTCAATCAATCATCATTCTATTTGGAGTTTATTTGGATGTCAGTTGCTTTGCATCACGAGGCAAAATCAGCAAATCCTTTAGACGGTAACATAATTCATTAACGCCCAGAAATACACCGACACAAAGCACAAAGCAATATGCCTTCTGTAAATGATTCCAAAACCTGTGTGACACAAATACAGGCAAAGTCGGTAGGCATTCACTTCAAAGAGCCGCAGCACGAAAAGAAACACCATTAATACAAGACACATTAATGACTGAATACATTGGCAGAAAATCTCCAGCACACACTTGGATTTACACACGTTTCTGGCAAACGTGTGACACTGACTGACGTGTTTATGCACAAGTTTGGTCCTCAACAGGAATCTTCACGTTCACTCTACCAGCGAGACATTTGCATACATTATTTATGAACTGAGAGATACAATACATCCAGGAGCCTTGATATGGACAAGGTTAAAGGGTTCCGTTCACCCAAATACATATGGTATCAAGCCATGCAGATTGTTATGTATTCTTTTGTACTTCATTTCCACAAACAACGTCCCTGTTGGCTGATTGAATGAGAGGCCTCACTGTGAAAAGTCTTCACTGGGATTATTTTATCAGCCGTTCCGATATAAACTGCTCACTTGATGTTGTGCGGAGCCCTCAGCAACAATGAAGCTCTCAAAAAACATCATGTTGCTGTAGAATTAAATGTAAGTTTCCAAATTAAATTGTCCACACCTGGAGAAATTCATCCAAAAGCTGTATATATGTCATTACAGGACTGTTTGACAATTTCTTGACCATTTCTAGGTCTGAAATTGGGTGACGTGTCTTCTTTTTGGTTTCCCAACAAATTAATCCGATCCTGAGTGTCAAGCCACTTTGAGATCCATGCATCCTGATTACATTCCAACGTAACCAACCAACAACTGGGTTCCACCACTGCTTATTATTATTTAACATCTTGGGAAAAACATTTATTTGCTTTTTATGCCAGGATTTAGATGAGAAGATTGATTCCACTCTCTCAGCTCTACAACCAGTAGCTAGTTTGCTTAGCTTAGACCAGAAACATGGGGACACAGCTAACAAGTCCCTAACCAAGGGTATAGCAAAATATGCCTAGCAGCACATCTAAAGCTCATTAAAGCTCATTAATTAACATGTTATATCTCATTTGTTTAATCCGTAGAAACTCCTGCCATCGCCGTGAGGTTGCCAGGCAACCAGTGGAAGCTCCAGAGAGTTGCTCTACCCGGCCAAGAAATAGTCCAGCGCATAATTCCAGTGAAAACTACGAAATGTCGCACACTTACGTTTCTGCACGGATTAAGCAAACAAGATATAACTTGTTTATATGTGGACTTTAAAGAGGCTGTTGTCTTCCCCTCCCCCGTTTCCTATTTGTGTGCTGAGCTACGCCAGTTCAATCCTGGCAATAGTCTTATATATATGGAACAAATATGAGTGTGACATCGATCCTGTCATCTAATTCTTGGCAAGAAAGGGAATAATTGTGTTTCCTTGAATATTTCCTTTAATCCTACACCAAGGACTGATATCTACATATTCAGGGGAAATCTGGCGACCACAATCATCCTGAAAACGCAGCCAGAGTCTCACAGCAACGGAGTAGGACTCAACAATCTTGTGATGTACTGCTGAAGCTTTCCTGGGTTGATCAGGAAACATACAGCCAAAACCCTTTACACAGGATTCATCAACTCCACACCGTTGCATCCCTGAACCACTACAAACCTCCATCTGCCTCCTGCTGCCCACCACTTCAATATTCTCCAAATTTACAGCCCACTCTGCTCCAAATTCCCTCACATACTGCGTTCAGATTCAAAACCACTTTGAACTGAGAACGATGGCAGACTTATTCCCTGTGCCCCAGATGTTGCACTAGCATTTCTTCACCCACGCCATATGCTCTTCTCACCCCTATTTCCGACTTAGCATGCGAAATCGAGAACTAACAGGTTACAAATCGAGAAATATAATATATTGCCCAATTACAGCACGTGCATTTGTTTGCTTTTTTGCACATTGCTTTTGGTGATTATCAAGAGACACAATAAGAGGTGACATGACTTTCTCAAACAAGCTAATTATTTGATCTCACAAACAGGCCCCTGATGGTTTTTGCCGACCTTGAGAATACACAACAAGCCTGTGTTGTGGACTGCCTGTGTGTGTGTGTGTGTGTGTGTGGCTCTGCAAACTATAATTACACTCACACATGCAGATGCACCACACCACACAGAGGCATCCCTCCCTCTCAGCAGCGGCAGAGGAACATAAGGAAGCAGCGAGCTCAGATAAAGGCGCAGACTGGCCTGTGCTGCTGCGGCACAAAAGGGTGTGAAAAGCAACGTGCGAAGAAAGCAAGATAGATGAGAATGGGGGATGAAGGTTTTGTCCTCTGTTTTCCCCTCCCACTCCCCGCGTTGAAGCCTTGACGGCTCCAGTTTATTGTATCCACGATGCAGGGGCCCTTCAGGTAGATGTGCAGGAGCTGCATAAAAACCACTGGCTCCTAACACACAACAAGCTGACATACATTTCCACCAGTATAACTTGGGGCTGCCGCTGTGTTGGTGCTGTGTTGTTATCTGCCGCCCACCTGCTATTGTCTGAAAATTATTATATATTTTTTGGTCCAGATGACCAACAGATGCTTGAATGTCATTTTTTTTTCAAATGGTTTTTACAAGCGTTTCTTTTAAAAGAACATTGATTTGAAGGTGTCATTCCACCCACAGGAGATCAAACCGTATTCTGGCATGTTACACATGCTAGAAAGGTACTAGAGAGCAAAGAAAAATCGTTTTCACATGCGGAAAACTGTATTCATAGTAGAGACCCTTTTATTATTTAACAACTACAAATATTTGCCAAAAATCCATTGTGAAAATTTTCTGTGGAACTAACGTTTGATCAGTTTTCAAAGGAGAGCTGGCTCTGTGTGTCAGGTCAAGGCTGCACATTGTCCTTAAATTGCAATAATCCAGTCAGGGAATGACAGTGAACTTCACGTGTTTTCATCAGGCCTGAGCCTGACAAGAGTGAATGCAATTTCATTACTAGCTTCATTGCTAAAGCGGATACAGCTATTTATAGTTCACACATTGTTTTAAAAAGTGATGAGGTTTTTCTGTAGAATAAAATGAAAAGAAGAGAATTTAAAAAAAAGAATCCTTAAGAATACATATCCATTTACCCTCCATTATATTTTCTCCAACAAATGTAAGAAATCAAAGTTCTGCTGAATCGACTCTAATGTGCTACTTCCCTTGAAAGATAGCTTCTTTTCTACCTGAATGATTTGTTAAGGGCATTGCGGCTTTGTTTTCATGGAGGAAGTTATCTATTTTTTTCAAGCACCGAGTTATATTCAAGCGGTGTAAAAGGCAAAGGGTTTGAAGACGCACGCTATATCAAAACCTAGAGGACCATGCTGCAGGGCCCGGGAATCAAATCTCACAGTATTGAGTCGTCTTTTCTATTTCCAGAGTTTTCTATTGGCTGTTTTCGAGGCTCTCCATTCTGAAAGCGTGATGATAAATATATATTGTACAACACTGAAGTATATGCGACCAATACTGCAGCACTGACTGAAAGACATTTGTCCCCTTCAAGCCTTTATCACCCCAGGTGTGACATTTAAGTAGGTTTAATGGTTATTATTATTTTGAGCTTTTAGAATTAAAAAACTCTTGAATTTGGTTTTATTTCGATCAGTTAACGTACGCTTGTTATTTTCTGTAGGAGCATTTTGAACAGTGCCCAGGGTTAGAGTTACATTAAGAGTTCTGATCGTATTATTGAATAAGATTTAAAAGATTACAGAAAATAATGTGACCCTCACTGTCCAGATAAACCTCACTGAGTTTCTGTCGTGCAGCAAACACACAGTACAGAAAAACCTTTAAGCAATCTCCTTGAAGCCTGATAAAATACCTATGGCCTTGGTGGTGCTGCTGAAGGCTGCTATTAACCTGCGGTATCATATATTTGGAGTGAGACTAAAACCAGGGTGTGGATTATTTGTTATTATTACATTTGCTGAATCAAATAATTTTCCCATACCGCAGATGAATATTGCAAGAATCTATAGTAGTGTACTGAAAGATGTAAGACATACAGGCCCATGCAGGAAATGTGTATTAACTGGCACTTTGTGTGTTATCACAAGCTTAATTTCTTACCTCCATAGTAACCATAGGCCCCAGGTCCCAAAATGTCTGCATCCTCCAGCCTGCCTCCCAGGGGCCTCATCCTCCTCGGGCCCCTAAAGAAGGCATGCCGCCGTGCGCCCAGAGCACTCAGCTGCTTCATTCGTCGCTCTTTGGATCTTCTGTTCTGGAACCAAACCTGCATCAGACCACACACACATACGCACACACAGTTAATCAGCTGATCTCATCGTTTTCAAAAAGGGTTTGAGGTTGAACTGCAGCCCTTCACAGATCACTTTCCCCTTTTGTCTCTGCTCCGTCCCTCGGTGCTCCAGCAATCAGTCAAACTTTCTCCTACGTCAAGCCAACTGTGAAAACCACGTCGTCTGTGAGAGTCAGACTTTGACACAATTGCTACAAGATGCACTCTGTTGCATCGTGTAACCAAAAAAAATGCCCTAGGCACGACTAACAAAACTTAATTTGAATCCTGATCATTTTTAGATAATTTCACTGATATTAAATTTCATGCTCACAGCTACAGAGTTTGCATAGAATTTAAATCCGATGTCAAACGCTGTGTATGAAGTCAGGTTTTGTTTTCTTTTGTCGATAGGTTCAAGCCTGGAAAAATCCTCAAAAGGGCCCTAATAGAAAAAACTAACAAAAACATTTCTACTAAGAGAAGAGGTTTTTGCTTCTTGACAAACACCATCCACATTCTCTGTTGTTGTTTACAACTGTATTAACTGTGTGATAGCCAGCATAGCCTCCGTCTCTGTTTGATATTTGGTGTTAATTCCCATGCCGTCAATGTTAAAATGGCATTTTTTTTACTTTTAATGCTGGAAATCAATCCATAGATATCCATTTAGACCAAATGTAAAATGTATAAGTTTTCAATGCCAGGTCAGAATCAGGCAGATAAGATCAGTTCAGTAATGGCAATGGAAACACCAGAGGCGTTTAATTGTGCCCCCAATTCACTCAGGTGGAAGAAGCTTTTTGTATGTTAAAAGGAGAAATGTTTACACAATATTACAAATTAACAAAGACCAAGTCAGATATAGGGGGGAGCATCAAAAAAGCCCCATATTGACTTTAACTCCTCCTAAGATACAACTTAACATGACACTTGTGAGTCAAAAACCACACTTTCTGCTACACGCTGTCATGAAAGTGTTTTCTTGTTGCAAAAATAAGCTGAACAGCAAAATAATACAAATGCATCCCAACAGAAAACCCCAATGCACCTCAGCACAAGTTACAATAAACAGTCAAAGCCATAAATCAGAGTCTAAAAAGCTTATCACCAGCGTTAAATAAGCTGTCTTTGAAGAGGAACAAAGGGGGGATTTCAAAAGTGCAAAACTACACGCCATATGGAAGAATGTCTGCATTATAAGCACATAACACATCTTGTTTCGCCTTTTGCATCACTGCTGCATAATGATGTATGTTCACACCAGCGAGGCTACACCAGAGGCAGAATCCCACTGTGCTGCAGATTAACAAAAACACACACACACACACAAAAAACACCTAAAACCACTTAGGCTGTGCTCTATGTGCTCCAGCGGCAAAGGCGACACCTGCTTATTGAGAACAATCGTCTAACTGTAGGGTACATTTTTATGGAAATGCTCTCGCTCCCCTCGAGAGAGCGTTGCTTAGGGATTACATCCACATGCTGGAGAAGCAGCGTGGCTCACAGGGCTCCCCCGCGTTGAGAGCAATGGTATTTAACACACAGTGAACGAGGAGGAGGATGA
This sequence comes from Pleuronectes platessa, assembly GCF_947347685.1. Taxonomy (NCBI): domain Eukaryota; kingdom Metazoa; phylum Chordata; class Actinopteri; order Pleuronectiformes; family Pleuronectidae; genus Pleuronectes; species Pleuronectes platessa. The sequence continues at coordinate 4,464,879 of NC_070644.1, read as the reverse complement.
CGAAACACAGCCTCCATTTTGGCTCCAAGCAACACAGCAACACTCAGGGGTGGGGACCACGGACAGAGGGATGCACTGCCTGCCTGCCTGCCTGCCTGCCTGACTGACTGACTGCTGACTGCCTGATGGATTGATTGATTGACTGACTGATTGACTGATGGCTCAGCTCTGTTGATGCACCCACACAAGCAGAGACACAAAACAACTTGCAGTATGATGACACAGATGAGGCGGTGGAGAGGCCCCGGTCTGCTCTAATAAGCAGTGGGAGCAGGCTGTAAGTGAGTAAGAGCAGAGAGGTGGGAAAGGGGAGGGTGGTATGTAAATCTGTGAAATCAGCGATAATTACAGTGAGTGCACAAAAAGCCACATCACAGTTGGCAGAGATGGTGCTAATCATCCTGACACAGTCTGCACCCAGACACCAAGTGTGTGTGAGTGCGTCAGGATGAAACGACAGACAGAGAGGCATAGAGGTCCAAAACAGTGTGCGATTGTGTTATACTGCAAAGCAGGTTTGTTTGTTGGGGTGGTGGGGCTTCCAATTGCCTTTGGCAGAAACAAAACTAACCTTTCAGTAATTTCATGGCCGTGGAACACGAATGATCCCTGAAATAAACTGCCGTCTGCACAAAATAAATGACAGACCTAAAAAAAAAAACATGGTATTTATTATATCCATGCATCAGTAAATTGGATTACTGGATCTTAATTTCAGAGAATAAATTGACGCCTGAAGGTATGGATACAGCCACGTGGAAATTGAAGGCGAATGGGAGTTTTCATTTTAGGAATATGGAAATAACAGAGTGTGCGTAATTAATTTTTTTAAAGCTCTATATTAAATTAAAATGTGCAGCTCTGTAAGAATTACTATTAAAGTTAAGAAAAACACATAAATGTATTATTAAAAAAAAAATCTTACATTCTGCATTTTTGTGATAACAAGGATTGGATTGTTATATGGACATATGAATACATAATATCAAGTTTGCACATTTGTTTATTTTGCTATTGTGCAATGACAAAGCATATTCAAATGAAAAAGGTCAAATATGTTGTTATCTGTGTAACTGTGTATTGTGATGTATTTCTTTCTTGAGCTCATTCCAGCAAATGGATCAAACAGCAGCTCGCACACAGCAGCTTAAACGTGGATCTATATCCTTTCTCTCAGACAACATCATGTTTTGACGTTTCTCCAGCAGATAATGGGGCCTTCAATTAAACGATGGAGTAGAATTAATGAGTAATTCCACTGATTTATAATCCTTCAATTCTCTCTAATTTGTCTTTGTCCCCACTCACTGCCAAACACGCACGGAGACTAGGTCGCACGGCGGTGTCTTACCTGGATCACCCGCATGTTCAGTCCCGTCTCCTGGGCCAGCTGCTCCCGGATGTGTCGGGTCGGCTTCGGCGTGGCGACGAACGCGGCCTTTAACGTTTCCAGCTGCTTGGCCTTGATGGTGGTCCGGGGCCCCCGCCGCTTGGTCCCCGAGTTCTGCTCCTCGTTCTCAATATTGTTCGTTTCCTTATCTGAGGACGTTGAATTGTCCGTCTCTTTTATGTCCTCCTGAGTTGGGTCCTGCAGATCCGGCGATAAACTCCTGTCTGTGCACGACGACACTGGAGGAGGGGGAACAAACAAGAGGAAGGTCACGATCCGAAAATGTGAGGGATGGGTTCTGCTTTTATCAGGCCTGGACAGGCACGCATGCTATACTGAAAATATGCATCCAAAATAATAACAAATAAAGGCGATTAAATACTATTTTAGCAGATTTGCCATGCAAATAGTCTCTTATAGCTCCTTCTTTCTCTGTTTGTATGCACTTGTTATTTGCAGGTGTTGTAGCAGCACAAATTAAACCGAGTATGAAATATATTGTTTCTTCCTAAATGCAAATAATTTTACACATGTGTGCACAAGACGTGAGCGAGACGTGGCCTGCGTGGCGCCGGGAGGGCGCGGGGTGTGGAGTGGGACTGATGTCCTCATGAGCTCTCTGAATAAAAGACCGAAAACTGAAGGGGCTGCACGCACACAGACACACGGCCATAGCAGCATGCTCGTCCCCAGCGGACCCTGACGTACAATAACAGAGAGCCATTGTCCTGTGGAGGTAAATATTGAAACCATTCATCTGACAAGGTTGTTGTGACATGGTCTCCACGGGCCCACTGGAAACGCTCCACAAAAACAAAATCTTTACAGTGCGTTTGGAGCCTCCACACTTGTCTCCCTTTTGTTCCCTCCAAGGCCGATTGCCATTTTATTTGTCGGGTGTGCGTGTGCGTAATATTTATCCTCTCGGTGCGCTCATGTTAAATACAAAGCGTGGACACAATGAGGATTTTTTTTTTTTGGAGGAGATAAACGAACAAACACACACATCTCGTGGCTTCCTTATCGCGTTGATTACCTGAGTTCAGGTTGACTTCTTTGATGGCCCCGGAGCTCACATAGTCTTCTTTGCACACGAACTTGTTTTCGTCTATCACGTAGAGTTCCTCCCCCGTGGACAGCTGCTTGTTACACACCATGCAGGTGAAGCAGTTCAGGTGAAACACTTTGTTGCGCGCTTTACGCACCAAGTCGTTTGGCGAGATTCCCTGCAGACAGCCCGCGCACTTTGTGCCAAACCTCCTGGATAAAAAGGATACAAAATAATGTCAAATATATATATATATATATATACATATGTATTTTTATATCTTTTAAAGAATAATTGCATGAAATGGTTTAGGCAAACACACACACATAACAGAAGCGCACAAAGAACATTTCAGAGAATACTCAAGCTCGTCTTTTAACAACACAACAGCGTGTAATAGTTAATATCCAAATGAAAAAAAGATATAACGTTGTGTCCATATATATATAACATATGTCAGTGATCAACTGATGTTAGGCATTATTAACAACATCATTGTTTGGTTGGAATATACTGCTGCTAAGTAATGCCTGTAATCGGGCCAATATATATCACATTCTGATCATGTTAAAATTCCTATTTAAACAATAATAATAATAATAATATTAATATAATATTAATAATAATAATAATAATAATAATAATAATAGCAATGCAACATGATTATATTTAAGGTGTATTTAGTATGCTACTTAGAAAACCATTATTTACATTAAACACATCAGCAGGCAGAAGCATGTCTACGATATCATTTCTATGTAACTGACTGACAGTATAAATAGTGGCTGCTGGATCATTTGAAAATACACGTCAGATTTTCCTTTATAAGAAATAAAGACTCATAATTCTGATGGCGGTGCTCTGACAATAACCCCACGCAAAACGTATTAGTGACAATCAACACATTGTGGCCCAGGAATATATTATGGGATTAAGCGCGAGTGGGAGCATTTTAGCGTGGAAATCTTCTCTTAATCCATATTCACCCGCCTAAATACCGGGTGGGAGGACTCATCAATTCGATACACAAATAGCCCCCCCCCCCCCCCCCCCAATAAATAAATAAATGGGAGTTAGTGTAAGAGAGAGAGAGAGAGAGAGAGAGAGAGAGAGATTTGATTGCTGTTTACAGTTCTTTATCTCCTGCTCCGATGCTCCATTCTCAATATTAGCTGTTCTTGAGGCTCACACACTGGGCCTGCTGTACCTGAGGATGTAAATATGGGTGGGTCGGTGGATGGGGGGGATGTTGGTGGGGATGCTTAAGCCTTTGGGTGAAAGCAAGCACTCCTTTTGTTTTAACACTAATATAGCCTTGTCTCCCCATTTGCAATGGTATCGTTTCGCCTCCCCCCTCCCTTTCACATGCACGGCCGAGCCTCCCCCGGCGAAAGGCCACAACTCTACTTACACAACAAATGGACACATTAGGGTGATTACTGTTTCGCCTGGCTAATGGTCGGGCCATTTAGAAAAAAAAAAAAAAGTCCAGTCGCTTGATGGGACCTGCGGTAATATGACGGCCGGGGCCGCGCGGGGCCAATAATGGTCCCGTCCCGACAAAGGCTCGCGTGCCTCACATGTCATTAGACAATTTGGGGTGAAAATAAGTGACGCGTGCACAAATGAAAATGATGCAACGAGAGAGCGACGGGACAAACAAGAGCTTCACTTATCACTCAATTACCTGAAACACTTTTCGAGGGACTGTGGAAGCGGTTAATAGACTAATGGCTGTTTGGGAAAAAAGTGTTGTCATGGAGCTGGAAAATAGATAAAAATGCTCAACACTGACTGAACGTGGATGTGGAGTGAAATTCAATTTGAGGTGTCTTGTTGATTGCAAAGGGCCCCATTAAAAGGCCACGAGGTCCATGATAAAAACATTTCGTTCTAGCGAAAATAAATAAATGAATTAAAATCCCACATTTTAAAATAAATGTTAAAGTTCGATTTATGTATTATTGTTATATATTAATTCCACGTGCAACTTGTTTGATTTACTCCTAACGCAAGTTAATAACAGTGGCCTAAACAGTTTGAACCCATGGCTTAATATTTTGGCCCCTTGTAGTCCCAGAATTTGTAGCTGGATGACATGATATTCACTTTAAAGCTATTTTATATTCTTCATCTATTTAATTCACCAATATAGCATCCATCGCTCAGACATTATGGCGCGTATTGTTGAGAAAACTCGAGCCAGAGCTTGATTCTGAGCAGCTCCTGTGCCCAGACCCTGCGTGTTTACCTGAAAAAGTCCGTTTTGCAATAGAGCTTCCCGTCCCTGGAGAAGCACTTCTCCGTCAGGTTGGAGTTGCAGTCGCAGCACTGGACGCACTTGGCGTGCCAGGCTCTGTCCAGCACGTTGAGGAGGAACCGGTCCAGGATGGGCCGTTCGCAGCCGGCACAGTGGACCATCATGTCTCCGGCCTGCAGGACGCCGAGTGCCGACCTTCCCACACGGACTGCGCTGCTCGGACTGAGGCAAGCCGGGTCACCGCGGAACAACGTCTTGGCTGCGGGAGGTGCGCTGTCAGGCGAAAACTGTAGGAAGCTCCAGGTGAAAAGGCAGCGGGTTGACAGTCCCTGGAGCCGCTGTAGTCCTGGTCCTGTTGGTTTGCTGTCCTGGCACTTGTCACAATCCACAATCCAGAGGAGAGGAGCGGAGCTTTCAGCCGCGCCAGCTGATGGAGTGCGTAATGGGCAGAGCGGGCATGTTTTCTCACGAGCACACAGTTAAAACACCATTAATCAAACGTGTTTATTTGTAAAACTACATCCACGGCTCGAGCTTTGTTTGGGCTCCAGTCATTTCCTTCGGGCTCACCTCACGCCGCCACTTTCGCATCCCTGTGCCTGGGTTATCACGAGGTTCTGCCAGCCGCTGCGCGCAGCCCGCGCCCAGATTGGATGACGCCCTTGTTAATTCCCGTGCAGCGGAGCCAATCAGAGCGCAGTTGTCATGGTTACACGTTTATAGCTGTAGCCTCGGAGCGGACCTGAATCTCACGGCGTGCAGAAATACCACGGCAGTGGAAGCGTAGTGTTTCTAGTGGCCCTCCTAAAGGCCAGCGTGCATGTGGAGGAAGGTTTCACGGAGGGTCGTGGAGACTTCACTGGGGGAAATATATCAGCTGCACGGGAGGTCGCTCAACACAACAACCTCTGTGCAACATCTGGGCGCACTTTTACCGGGAAACTCCAAAACAAGGGGTTTAGGAAGGTTGCGGAAGAGGCAGCGGGGAAGGGAGGGCGACTTTGCATGTCAGTGAAATGAATCTGATTGCATTGCAATGGGAGTGGGAGTAGCCGAACAAGGGCTAAAGCTACACCACCTCATAATGGCCCTGTGACAAAACGCTCCTGCATCTCACATAGTGCGGCCGTGCAGGGGGACGAGGAGGGGCCGCGGGCCTTTTCTCATGCAGAACGCCATTTACAGGGAAATGCGATGGATTAGCTGGAGCTCATCAATAGGGAGAGCCACGGTCACCCGGTGCTTTAACAGACTGGCCACCAATCGAAGGGAATCTCAGTATTTACCCACAGCCTTGTTTTGTTAGTTGCACTTAAGCAAACATGCAACTCGCTAATTCACCTTCGTGGACGGCCCGAGACTTGTTTAAGCATTTTCTTTGCACCTTAATGGAGACTCATTTGAATGACTGTGGCTGGAGCTCTGACTCGTTTTACACGTTTATAAGAAAAACATTTAGAGAGGAGCAGATACACTTCTTTCTATCTATCTATCTATCTATCTATCTATCTATCTATCTATCTATCTATCTATCTATCTATCTATCTATCTATCTATCTATCTATCTATCTATCTATCTATCTATCTATCAATCTATCTATCTATCTATCTATCTATCTATCTATCTATCTATCTATCTATCTATCTATCTATCTATCTATCTATCTATCTATCTATCTAGAGTTAACACATCATTCCATTATTGTTACTATTATCACTCTACTATTATTGCATCATAAGAATATACATGAAAAATTAACATTTTTGTTGGTGACTAGCTACTGTCAACAATCACAGTGCCAGACTACAAATATACAAAACACTTTTTGAAAATTTTCTTTTTAATTTTACTTTACACATATTGCACATTGACAACAATTTCTTTGATCATAACCATAAACAACAAATAATGCAGAAAAATGGCCACCAACTGTTTAATGTGCATGCCCAGTTTTAATAATTCGTTCTTTCTTTCTTCCTTTCTTTCTTTCTTTCTTTCTTTTTTTCTTTCTTTCTTTTTCTTTCTTTCTTTCCTTCTTTCTTTCTTTCTTTCTTTCTTTCTTTCTTTCTTTCTTTCTTTCTTTCTTTCTTATATCCTTTCCAGCCCACGGTTGCCTGCTTGATATTTGTTTCCCATAATGCATCAATTTTTTGACAACGTAAACTGTTTTGTTGTTGTTGCATCAAACCATTTGAAGAAGGCCCCCTTCCCTACACACACACACACACACACACACACACACACACACACACACACACAACACACACACACATACACACTTCTCAGCTGTGGCTCTTCTGTAGCTGTTATTTGTGTTTTTTCTTATCAAAATGTTATCCCTGATGCCAAATGTGGATTTATACACTCCTGGTACCAATAGGGTTGAACCTGGGTAGATCAGGTCTTTGTAGAGACAAGGCCAAATGAGCATCCCCCCCCCACACACACATCTCCTCACACGTCTCTCTTTAGCCTGTAAAACAAGAGAGAGAGAGAGAGAGAGAGAGAGAGAGAGAGAGAGAGAGAGAGAGAGAGAGATGGAGAGAGAAAGGAGTGGGATTCAGGAGGGGCACACGAAAAGCCCACGGTGGGAAAAAGAGCATGTGAGGCAAATGCATCCAGTCCTCTCCATTGAATGTAGCCACATCACATTGTGCAGATGAATAAAAAAGGCTCTGTTTGCTTTTGCTCTGCAGTGCTCTCCTGTGCACACCGTACTCCAGCCAAAGAGCGAGACACTCACCTGCAGAGAGACAGGAGGGAGCTGTCCGTGGTACCTTGGACAGGAAGCACCAAGGACAGCAACAGGCTTCACTGTTTTCAATAGGAGCAGCACATTACATGGTCACATGCAGCTTATACTAAGTTCTGTAGACACTCCGTAATTGATTTGAAACTGGATAAAAAACATTGATAACAATAACATTAATCCTTCTTTGGAAACTAAACATTTTTTTTCTTCACTTTTTCAAAACATCTTCTCACCTTTACCTCCCTCTGCTGCCTCCTAGGATGTTTTTTCGCTTTATGTCATACCACAGAGGTATGAAAACGTAACAACAAATATTGGTTGATTACCTGTCTCCAGTTTAATCTTTTCAAATTTTACTGAAGGGTTGAAGCAAAACCTGACACATGAGTGTAGCTGAACATACACTCCTGATCAAAATCTTAAGACCAGTTAAAAAATTGCATGAATTTGCATTTTGCACTGTTGGATCTTAGGAAGGTTCTAAGTAGAGTTTCAAAATGCAAAAAGAAGAAATGGGAACAAGAGACCAAAAGTTGTGAGCAGGCAATTTATTGAAAACAATAATTTAACTCAAATAGGCTGTTCATCAGCTGATCAAAAGTTTAAGACCACAGCCTTTAAAAGCCAAAATGTGTGCAAAAATTTGGATTCCATGTCATTTCCTGTCAAGTAACCACACTGTGAAGATCTCTTGATGGCAAAGGCAAAAAAGCTCACCGTCTTTGAACGTGGTACGATTGTTGAACTGCATAAACAAGGCCTCTCACAACGTGCCATCGCTGCTGAGGTTGGACGCAGTAAGACAGTCATTTTGCATTTCTTAAAAGATCCTCAGGGTTATGGAACAAAAAATCAAGTGGTAGACCCAAAAAAATCTCACCGGCGCTGAGCCGGATGATCCGAATGGCTGTCCGTCAAGACACGGGACGATCCTCGTCCCAAATTAAGGCCATTACTGGTGCTGACTGCAGCCCAATAACCATCAGACGGCATCTGCGAAGGAAGGGCTTCAAAAACAAGAAACGTCTTCAAAGGCCACGTCTCCTTCAACGCCACAAAATTGCCCGTTTAGACTTTGCAAGGGAGCACCAAACATGGGACATTCAAAGGTGGAAGAAAGTTTCATTCTCTGAGGAGAATTTTTTTTACCTTGATGGTCCTGATGGCTTCCAACGTTACTGGCATGACAAGGAGATGCCACCTGAGATGTTTTCTACGGGGCACAGTGGAGGGGGCGCCATCATGATCTGGGGTGCTTTTTCCTTCAATGGAACAATGGAGCTCCAGGTTGTGCAGGGGCGTCAAACAGCAGCTGGCTATGTGGAGATGTTGCAGCGGGCATCCCTCATGACTGAGGGCCCTCGTCTGTGTGGTAACGACTGGGTTTTTCAGCAGGACAACGCTCCAATTCACAATGCCCGTCTGACCAAGACTTTTTTCCAGGAGAATAACATCACTCTTTTGGACCATCCTGCGTGTTCCCCTGATCTTAATCCAATTGAGAACATTTGGGGATGGATGGCAAGGGAAGTTTACAAAAATGGACTTCAGTTCCAGACAGTGGATGCCCTTCGTGAAGCCATCTTCACCACTTGGCGCAACATTCGCACTAGCCTTTTGGAAACACTTGCATCAAGCATGCCAAAACGAATTTTTGAAGTGATCAACAATAATGGTGGAGCACTCATTACTGAGTCAGTTTTTGACACTTTAATTTCTGTTTTAGGAGGTTTTTGGTTTTTTTTTTAGCTGTGGTCATAAACTTTTGATCAGCTGATGAACAGCCTACTTCAGTTAAATTGTTGTTTTCAATAAATTGCCTGCTCACAACTTTTGGGCTCCTGTTCCCATTTCTTCTTTTTGCATTTTGTAACTCTACTTAGAACCTTCCTAAGATTCAACAGTGCAAAATGCAAATTCATGAAATTTTTTTACTGGTCTTAAGATTTTGATCAGGAGTGTCATTGTATGACCAGGCGGATTAGAGAATACCATATCATTCTATTGATATTGCTCAAAGACAATTATGGAGAATGTTAGGAAATCCTTTTGAAAAGCACGTTTAGCACATATAATTATGCTGCGATTGATTGCTGTCAATTTCTTCGCACCACATAAGGAACACAAGAGTCATTCCATCCAATCCACGTATAAAAAGTCCAAATAAAAGAAAAGAATTTAATTAGAATTTACTACTACTACAATCCAAAAGTCAAGCTTAATTAAAATTACCCTGGGATCTATTTTAAGTTTTGGTCCATTCATTGGTGAAATCCGAGACAAATTAGAGAAGCCGTTACACAGGTTGGTGGGTTGTTGTCATCCAGGACTGAAGATCAGAAAGCTATTGAGCTGACTTGAAGTTACATAAGAGGACTCACTGACGATTTCCAATTCAAGTAGGACAAATTCTAATTAACCATTTCATTATTTAATTAAAGCAGTGTACATGTATTTATTCTGGAGGATAAGAACTTTGTTTGTACACTACTACTGTTTACACAAGCATACAAACCATCACAATACGTATTTTTCAAGGACCAACATTTTGAGGGGTTTAAGCAACAGTCCTCTTCTTTTACTGAGAGGCCTTCATGGAATATCTCTGGAGCCGCTCACTGTCCCTCTATTTTTTTGCTTGAAATGCACTGCTACAAGGAATAATTTAACCACAGTAAGAAATGTCCACAAACCCTCAAACACTGGTGTTCTTTTCAGTTCAGGCTCCTACAGAATATGCACAATGAGGATGGGGGAAGGTTCATGTTTGGAATGATCAATTTTAAAATAAGTTTTTTTGTTTGCTGCAGTTGCTCTGCACTGTGACATAGAATGAAGCCAACATGGGAAAATAAAGGGATGGATATAAATATAAACTAAAAAAAGAGACGACATGAGGGGAGAAAAAGAGAATAGACCCCCACACACCAAATTCACCCCGATCCTCAGTGCTCCACTCTTCACCGTGACAGGCTGGACACCTGAGCAGCCCAGGGTTCCTCCCTCCTCCTCCTCCCTCCTCCTGCTGCCACCATTCCATGCATGCGGTGTCACCCCAGCCCCAACGACGTGCACACACGCATACGCGCTCGCACACATGTATGCTCAAGACCACCTCCAGGGCCCCTCTTTGGCAGGGCCAGTCCCAAGGGAGAGGTTAGTATGATGGATGTCTGATTGGTAGCCCTCCCTTAGGGCCTCCCTCTCCGTCACCTCTCTGCGCTCTGAATTAAAAGGCCGTTTGTCTCCTCTGAGTCCTCAGCTGTAGAGCGCCGGCCTGCAATTTCACAGCACTCAGAGAGAGAGGGAGACCATTACAGAGGAGGTTGTCAGGGGAGCCATCAGAGCCCGGACACGCCTGAGGGACTCTCTCTTTCCCCTCTATCTTCCCCCTGCTCCCGTCTCCTCCTGCTGAGCACCACCAACACCTCTATCCCACTGGAGGCAGCCAAGCCTTAGCTCACACATATATAAATATTCAAGGCCTCGGTTACATTCATGCATGTATGCCCCCAAATACAAGCAGGGACACACAGGCACGATAGATCAAACAAAAAAAAAATCTGATGCAAAAAATATATTAAAATATATAATTATATAAAGTTATAATAAGGAAAGGAAATATTGATTTCATAAGGTGTAAAACTCCCTGTTATTTATAACATAACAACAGAGAATTTGTTGCTCTAGTCTTACTATGTCCAGTATCATCAATGAGGGCTGATGTCACCAAACTGTAACATAACATACAGTACATCACTGAGTCAGTGTGATGACAATATGTCAGTTCTCCACATGTGCCACTGAAACACCATCACATTTACCATTATGTCACAGAGGTAGCTGTTCAGTTAAGGTGACTATGGCACACATAAAAAGATTAACTCAGGTGTTATTCATTATTTTTCTCATTGATAGCGAGGTCCATTGAAAGACCAAAAAGCAGCGATGCACTGGGAGCTGAGTACTGTGTCATCCAACCACTTCCAGGTATTCATATTCGTTCTGAATGGTCACACTCATGCAGTCATTCTGTCCTGGGAAACATTCATGGTGCGGTGCAAGGGAGAGAGAGAGAGAGAGCTTGAGAAATGTCTAGATCCTGTTCTTCCTCCACACTCCTGGACAATCTGTGTGCAATTGTTTGTGAGAGTAGTTATAAAAAGTCATGATGTAACACCTCAACAACACTTGAAAGATGTAGGAAGGATTTTCAGTCTGACAAACACTGTCTGTGGGAATAGCTGTTGATCAAAAAATGTTGTTTTTAAGCACGTTTGGATGCATCATAGCAGGAAAAGATGGATGGAAACAACTCAATCTGAAGAGAACCTTCCTTACCTGCTCAAAAAACGTTATCACACTCACGGTTAGGGGGCCTTATTCAAAAAGAGTTCATAGGATGGGGGATGGAAACACCTTTTCTGTTCTGTCGTAAAAACCTGAACTTATAAGACTTATCAGATGAAGATAATGATGAAGCTTTCTCTTTTAATTTAGTTTCTTGTTCTTCTTCAAGGTTTATTGGTGGTTGGCAAACATCTTGTTTATGTTTTTCGGATTTGTTACCTCTACTTCTTATTCTTAACAGGCATGTGGGAGGTACTGCCACCTCCGCCAGAATGTAGCGCAGTTTATTAAAAAGAAATACGTCTAACTCACATTTTCTTTCTTTCTTGTTTGTGCAACAATTAAAAAGTGTGCCTCAAATTTGCTTGTCAATGATATAAGACTCTTCGTCATGCCTGTTAACCTCACACTACATATACATCTTTAAAAACATGTAAACTGATTCCTTTAAAAAAGGCGAGGTGAATTCTAACAAACACTAGTCATGGAATATTTTTATCTGCAGATTAACACACAGATTTTGTGCTCTAATGAGTTCTTAAAGCAGTGGGAGGATTGTATGTGAAACTTAAAATGCATTGTTTTTAACAATTTGTGAAGAACACAAGAGCTCTATGGCACAGAGGAATAGGTTATATAAAAGCCTTGGAAACATACACACAGAACGTGTTAGTAAGATCATTCATCCATGGCCAAGAACAATTCTATTTCCGTCTATCTAAACAGCAGAAGCAAATACATTTGGTAGGGAATATAATGGCACTTTGACCATCCTGTCACTGAACATATCTGTAAAATCTGCATGGATAACATATCTGCTTAATATCCCATCACGTGTTGCAATATCCACATCCACAGCTCTTGTTTAAAGTTGTAAAAAAACTACGGCCTGGTTCCAAACAGAAAAAGTTAATTCCGATAGTGTGTTTGTGTTTATTTAGTAAGAAGCAGGGGACTCTGGGCGTGTACCCTGGTGTCACAGTCATGTGCTCTGTACGCCCTCCATCCCTGCCAACCGCCTCTTGGAGGCTCTGCTGCTGTTAATGAATGTAACGCTTCACTCATTCAAAAAATATGTCGCCCCCAGCCAGCGATTACGTTTCCCACAAAACATATTTGCTGTTGAAATTTAGTTGTATTGAAATGTAATTTCCAAGAGACAAAGGTTGGATCATTTCATTGTTGGTTTTGTTTTGTTTTCCACGGGGTTTGTTATCGATAAGAAAAATATTAAATGCTGCCACCTGTGTCCTTTAGAAGAAGCAAATAGGAAAAACACCCAGGGACCATTTGCAGAATCAGTTTATTGTTTAAAATGCCTATTTTTTGCTATTTGCTTCAATAATTCCTTTTTCAGTCTCAAAATTTCACATTTAATATTTTATTTTTGCCACAAACAATATTATTTTATATTCATCCCACAGTTTGTATCCCATTTTTTTGAATTAATAGTTTATATCGAAAGACGGAGATACATTTGTGTGAAGCGCTTTGGCTCAATAAGGAATCTGCACTGGTATGAATGACAGTGTTCTGATGAGGGCGACGCACAGTATGGGAAGTGATCATGAGGGAAAAAAAACATGGCAGGAATCTCAACTCACAAACATATCCTTCTCAATAACCCAGAATAAAGGACTAACTCAAACAAGCCCAGTCACCTTTCACCCTGTGAGCTCTAAACCACAAGCACAAACTTCAGTCAGACACACAAACACACACACACACACACACACACACACACTCGATGCTGCACTTGCGAACAAATAATTGGAGCATTATTCAGCTCCAGGTGAGCACGAGTCACAAGTCGCTGTGCATAACTGTTGATCAGGTCGGATTTCTTCCCTGCAGTCAACTGCTGGGTAAAGTGGTGTTACTTTATGTGGAACGGTGTAAAAAGACAGGTGGATGGGATCCGGCTATAGATGTGTGGAGTAAAAGCCTGGCTGTATGGCTCACACTGTGTGGAGTTCAGCTCTTGTCATTGAGATATAATGAGAGAGATCACCTTTCAGTGTGGGCCATCCTAATGAGGTAATGAATGGGGGCGTGCAGTGCACCTTTGCCCTCACCTACTCTATTAATCAGAGTAGGGTCACACGCAGCGCCAGGACCCAACCTCCCCCATCTGGCTGCACTAATGGACCAAGCAATGGATTGAAGGTGCTTTTAGTTAAAGAGCCCTGGTTAGTAACCAGGAGAGGAGAGGAGGCTGGCATTCAGGGATGGAAGCAGAGAACTGGTTGTGTTACACCTCTGAGGTAGTGGGAGGGAGGTGTGGGTGCAAGGACGACCTTTGACACCGTGAGGAAAGATCTGCAGGGTGTCTGGACAGCCCAGAATCAGCAGCTGGCAGACATCCATGTACTCTTCCTCTATACAAAGAATAGAAATAGGAACAATGTTCTCGTTAAAACTAGAATATTTCCCCTAAACTGTAAAAGAACAAAGATCTGCCACGAGGCTCAGTGCTAAAGGCACAACCGTAGATTTGAACACATTAGCACGATAACATCCGCAGGAGCTGTGGCTCAATTCAGGGTCAGCATCCTTCAGAGTACCCTGTCCAAGCAGCCAACGTCACCTGCATCCTCCATTGGCTGCGTACACGGCATCAGCCAAACTGTAATGAGTCGGTCTGGTCTTGCTATTGCGTCACCAGCTTGTCCTCCCCTTTCAGCCGTCGCCTAGCAACAGAGCCACTGACGAAAAATCTTCAGTTAAAAAACGTAGAGATGTTTTTGTTTTTTGTATATGTGTACGGTTAGCTGTTTGGTGGAGTACTAACATTTAAAATGTATTCTTTTGACGTTTTCGGCTGGCTTTCTGATGTCTTTGGAAAACAGTTTGTCACAAAAGCGTAATGAATCATGGGATAAGAGGGATCCACCTGGTGGAGCCTCCCTTGCTCAGGGGCCGAAGGATGTATTTGTCGGCTGCATTTAAAAGAGACTTCGAAATGGGACAGTCGGGCCGCTGTGACACAGTCGGTCTTCAAATGCAGCCTCTGAACAATGCGGAATTGAGACACAGCTAGTAATTTTATACCAGTATGCAAATGTTTAGGAGGTAGGCTACGTAGCATCTTTCATCATCTTGTTTTATGCTTAAGAAAGCTAACATTAGCTCTACAAAGTGCAGCTGAGGTTTATGTCGTCATTGTGGAGGTATTTCAACATAATTCTACAAAGTGGACAAAACTTATTTTGACCAAGTGGTGACGGTATATTTAAAATCAATTGTGGAAGTCCCTCTAGCGTGAATGAAAACTCCAAACAGCTAAAATGTCTGCTTTTCACAAATCACATAATTTGTGTTGATCGAGCGTATTTCAACATAGCAAATTTTAGACTGAATGATTTATTTTAATATAGGCTAAATGTTTATATCACAAGGACAGACAGAACAAAAGAAAGACACAGTTAATTAATATAAATTATGAGATTTAATATGATAATCAAATCTATATATCACACCTAACAGCAAACACTCCACAAAACAAATCTGTGTCAAAAGACCTCTTTACTCATCCACTCAGGGGTTGTTCCCTTCAGCTGAGCACTTAGTGTTGTGACTTTGCAATGAAAAGACTCTCATTTCCATCCATATTTGTTAAAATTATTTTGGAAGGGGCTTTCTATGTATTCATTTAATAAAGCTGACTGGGCAAAAATCCTCCTGGATTACCACTGTTTACATGAGTAAAATGACGATTACAAAATTCTCTCTATAAGATGTCGCCTGAACAAACATGAGAGAAAGGATTTCATGATCCTGATCAAATCGTCACTCCCAGTCACTCTCTGTGTTTTCCTCCTTAATTTTCTTTTCAGATATCCATCATCATAAATAATACATTAATCTATTTATATACATATATATATATATATGGAAGCGTTTCCATTGGTCAGCTGTATGCAGGGGGGATCCGTCTGGGTCTGTGAATTGAGCTGGACTCAGCAAAGCACGGCAAAGTAGGAAGGCTGGTCAGGGAAAGAAGGGTGGAAGCAGAAGGCATGGAGAGGTGTGTGGGGGTGGTGGCGCTGGTGGAATAATCTCGGCTGTGTATGTGCTCTCAGCATCCCGTCCTCCCCTGGCTAACCGCACCGGCGGCCACTTGAATTAGCAGCAGAGGATTATGGGCAGAGAGCCTCATTAATCTGAGCAACAAACAGTGGCCAGTGTGAATATTTGCACCCAGAAATTGAAAAGATTAAGTCCTATTTGACAATGACTTGCAGGCTCTGTGCTGCAAGAGGCTACTGTTAAATATTCATACCCTGGACTCCTTCTTTTTCTCCGTCTGTCTGTTGCGTGTGTGTGGGGGCGTGCGTGTTTAAATGGAAGTAATGTGCAAAGACGATTAATTAACTTCTGGGATTTTTTTCATTCAGCGTGAGCGATCAAGCCTAAAAATGGGAAATGATTTATAAAATTCCGAATTGGCAAAATAAGAAAAAAGAATTTAATCTGTTGAACTGATCGTCAGAATTAACCTTCGCACCTGGTAATTTACGCTTTGGAATTAGGAAGCAAGCAGAAGAAAAATATGAAAAATAAAAAGCACTGGATTTATTTGAAGGGACATTCAGAGACACATCCTCATAAAAACACTCTTACACACACATTCAATATCAGAAAAGGTGAGTGAAGGACAGGGGGGTCTGCTGCGACATCCCATCTCCGTGGCCGCCCTGTCAGCCTGGCAGGAGATTCCCTCCTGCAAATGCTCAGCAAATACACCTCCTATTCATTTCCTACAAGGCAGAGACGGCTCACCAGACCTGACAGAGCTATTTACCCACCTCCAGCCCAGCCTGTGCAGCGCTATCGCTAATGTTTTCCCTTCTGCAGGAGATCAATATGTTTGGAAGCAGACAAACAACCCTGCCCTGCCAGACAGGCTCTTCCCGTTTAGCGGGCCACCACTGGGGGCCCTGACAGCAGATGTACACAACCGAATCAACAAGCGGCGCTTCTCCAGAGTCAACACGGGACACAATCAACACCACAGGATCTACAGTGCTAAGAATTAACACCACGGCCCACATGCGCCCATACCAAGGATCAGCACTCATCCTCACTCATGTGCCAAGTTATGTCAGCTTCTAGAAAACAAACCACATATTGATTTAGGCACGAGCAGGGAGAATTATCACTGAAATGTAAAGCTGTTGGAATAAACGTAAGCCTGTGTGGTAGATCGTAAGTTGGAGGGCTGCACAGTTTGGCATCCTTGAAATGCTTAAGGCAGACGAAGCAGAACAATTGAAACAGATTCAGAGCAGCAGACAACTTTTCAGCAGATAAAACAGAGATATAAAGTCGAGTAAACAACAGCAACCAAATCAGACAATACAAACAGAGAGAGCCAGACTAAACCAACATCCAGGTCCCCTGATCTTCTCCTCTGGATAAGCCCTCAAGCTCTCCAGGGCCTCCTCTGCCATCCTCTCCTCTCCTCTCCTCTCCTCTCCTCACTCTACCTTACTTTTTTTCCCTCTCCTATTTTTATAAACTCAAAAATTAAATCCCCAGAGACTCTCTGTTTTTGAGCGCAATTCAAAACATGGAACAAAAGGCAAGATGTCTCTTAAGGATGACCATGTCTCTGTTTGTCATTGTGGCGTCCTATTTATTTGAATCGAAGTAAAGAGAGTAAATGAGGAGATTTGTGCATGCATGTGTGTGCGCTGCAGCTTGAGTGGGATACAGAGACACAAACATGGAGGGAGACCCAGTGTGCGTGCATTTGAATATTCGTTTTGAAGTGAGGCAGCTGTGTGCAAATGTGTGTGTGTGTGCGTGTGCTGAAGGTGGTCATGGCGTTGAATTGTGGTTTTACATGCGTGGTGGTGTGTGTGCGTGTGTGTGTGTGTGGGTGCGCATGAGAGCAGTGGGGTGAGTGTGCTAAATTGCTCTGTGTTGTGGAGATAACACTGGATCCCTATCAGCTGCATCAGGGGGCTTAAGACCCCGATGGGCGTGAGGGAAGAATGAATTTTCCTCACTACTCTGCATATTACAGGATTACACTGCACCTTTAGATATGCTTGGGCTGAGCCTATCTCTGCCTTATGGCTATACGCATGTAGATTATTGAAATAGACTGTCACACAGTGAATGAATTGAAGCAACAGAGAGGGGACTGCACCGGGTCTTGAAATGAAATACGCTGAACCAAGATAACAGTGATGGGATTTTGGTTTTTGACAATGTTCGGACAGAATGGCACTATATAATCCAGGCATGTAACTTAAAAAAAAATAAAAAAAATACACAAATCTCTTTCACTGCTGTTTTTCTTGCTTTTCATCGCTCCCCCAAAAAAACTAATGTCAACCTGCAGCCAGGGCTGCTGCAAAAATATACAGGGCCTACTTAATTTACCTTACTCGGTCCCCTGTTAATGGCTAAAATTGCTTGCATGCTTGTGGGCTTCTATTCAGCCCCCCTCAGTCCTACAGACTGCTAGCCCTCATCAGCTCACATCAGGTGCAGCAGGATGGGAAGCTAGAAGGACAGAGACCTCTATAGGGTGGGATCGACTGGGTTGTGGGCAGAGAGCAAAGAGGGGGCGGCATCTTCTTCTTCCTCTCTATTCCCTTCAACGCCTCTGTCGCTCAGCCCCATCGCCCCCTCCTCCTGGCCTCCGGCTAATTACTCCTTTTTTCAAATGCAAAGCATCGGCAGAAAGTGAGATGATTTCTCGGCGGCCGCTCTAGGGGGAGAGGCGAGGAGAGAGGAGAGAGAGAGAAAGCCACGGCAAGAAAAGAGGAGCGAGAGGAGACGAGAAGAGTCTGAATGGAAGAAAGAGGTGACTTTCTTTCCTCGGCTGGCAGGGACCTTTGAAGTTGGGCAAGATGCAAGGAGGGAGGAGGGGGGGTCTTTCGTTGAGGGGACGGAGGTAAGGAAAAAGCGAGGGAAGATCGTGTTAACGAGATGGCCTCTAAAGACGAATTAAATGGTGGAGAAAAGAAACACGATCAGGCCTGGCCCTACTTATAGACTCCTCACAGACTCACTCTTTTCAGTGCCGCAGAGGTGTTCCAAAGCCTGAATTCCTGAGCTCAGCTCTTTGAAAGGCCTGGAGTGTGGGGTGTATGAGCGAGGGTCTGCGTTGGGGGCAATAGGGTGTGTGTATGAGTGCAAATGTGTGTGCGGGAGGGTCACCCGTCCTTTAGTCACACATCCCAGCACCTCAATGGGGAGGTCAGGGACTTACACACCGATGGAGGGTCAGAAGTGGCAGGGATTACACGTCTGCTCTAAGCCCCCTAGATCCTAGTGTTTTCACTCCCTCTCGCTGTTTGTTGTTTTGTGGCGGAGCAGACGAAGGAAAGAAAAGGAGACGGTCGGGGGAATTAGTGTAAAGCTCGGGAGATGAATGGGCATCTTATTCACACCTCTTGTTGGCTGTTTTTCAGCCCCCCCAAAACAGCCCTCCCATTCCTTGTCGCAGTGAAAGCGCGTTAGGGTTGCCTTTGTGCAGACAAAAGGAGACTCCCCTCCTGGCTTTCATGCTCCTGGTGGAGCAACAAGAGGATTTGGCCCGCCGTGCAGCACCCGGAGCTGCTCCAGCTTTGATTGGACATCGGCAGGAGAGAGCTCTGCCTCTCTTTCTTGATTAATCAAGTGATTCCAGTGCTCTCAATAACACCTTCTTTTTTTCAACACACTCTTTCTGTGTCTCAATAATCCCATCCTCCCCCGAAACGCTGCACCCTGACAACCCACGTCCTCCTGGTTTTCTTTTTTTTTCATTTGCCTCATGTGACTCTGTGCTAATCTGATGTGTGGGTGTTTTTATTTCTATGTGCTTATCACAACTGACACATAAAAACATTAGCAGGACTAATTTTGAGTTTTTTTTAAATAAGAGTTTGCCAACAGTCAACTCAACGTGTCATTCAAAACACAAGTACCTTCAACTGTCTGATTTTATATTAATTTATAAATGTCTCTGTTTTTTCCCCTGTAAAGTGAATATTAGTTTGTTATTTGAGTGTTTTCAATACAAACTTCAGCTCATTACTCTGTTTGTGTATATGTTTTATTCTCACTGAATGTAAGTGCACTCCAAACACCTTTATCATTTCTGATGCTGCATCAGACTACAGAGCACATTGATTCCAATTCAATGAAATTAATTTGAGTTCAGATCTGCTAATTCACAGGTTAACACACTAAAGACTAAAGTGAGGAGGGGCGAGCACTTGAAGATGAAGAAATATTTGTAATATTGTTTATAAGTGGATGAGTAGTCATTGCAGACCCTCCACTTGAGCAAAAACTCTGAAAATGCAAAGAATATACACACTTTTTATAAATATAGTGTATACAAAGAATATACATAATGCATTCTGCATAATACTGTGTGATTTGATTATGCAATGATAACTTATACTTCTCACATTTTTGTAGCCGGGGAACTTGCAATATGAGGGTTTTTTTTCAGAAAATGAACAAATGCACAAGGTTTTCATAAATTTTTTATAATAAGTTACAACGATTTAATTGCGTCCAAGTTTAATTTTCTTTTTCAGAACTGGGTAATGTCAACACACGCAGGAATTAAACTTGTGCCCAAGTTGTTTCCATGCAACACAATTTGAATGAATTGATATATTCTCACTCTGCGGCGGAGCTGCCGCGGTCAAGCTGCTGGAGCTTTAGTGGCAGATTTCTCGAGGGAAATAAAATAGCATTAAAACAGTTGGTTCGCCCAACTTCAAGTTACTTTCTACCAAAGAAACCGATAAATACTGATGTTCGTCTTGTTGAGGACTTTGTGACCATCCTTTCACATTACTGTATATGCCACTATATATTTTGTATATGGTATATTACATTTTATATCTGTACAAGAGAATAGTGCCTGTCTAAATTCCACAGATACTCGATTCTCTCTTTAAGCAGTGCCAAAGGTCAGGTTATAGATAAAGAACCAACCAACAGTACCTACCATGAGGGACTTTCATATCTAACTCAGATGCCCCAGACAGAGAGACACCAACTTCAACTCTTCTGCATATTTCACCAGTGGATATGAACAACTACATGTAACATAGAGAGTGACAGCAATTCTAGCCTTTCATGGATGTGCTGCTAGAATGGGTGACGCAAGTAGAGGGAGATATAATGGGGATGCTGTGGGAGACATCTTCAAACTTTTATTTTTGGTCCAATCACAGACAAACTTTAAACTTCTGTGTTTTATGACATGTTGTCACAGTCTATCTTTAACCATACTGTACGGAAGGTCATTCTCCATAACGTCAATCTTTCCCCAACCACTCCGACATAGTGGTTGGGGACACGTGTTGTTATTGGGTATAAAAATAACCACAAATGTAATTCAGGGTTATGCAGAATAGCAGATGTTGACATTCTTGTCTGGAAGTATTTCCTCTGAGGAAAAGCATCAACAATTTAAGACAGATATAAAACCAAAACAGTGAGATAAGAATACATGAAAATAGGTTGATTTAAAAAGAGGAATATATAAAATAAGATACATATTGAATAAAACACACAATCCAGTGGAATTTGGCTTTATTCATTGCAGTGAAAGATACTGTATATATGCAATTTGCCAAAAGGCAGCAGCTGTCAGAGAGAGTTTATATTACTGTGTCATATACTCTGTACTAATGGTAGTAAAAAGCAGTTTGAGTGGAGAGCAGTAAATATAATAAAAAGCATCGTATCATCTGACATGATAAAGGCCTAAATGTGGATATGTTGTTATATCTGATCTCGAGTCCCTGTCATGAAATCTGGTTTCTAGACTATTCAGTTATTTTATATTTGCACTTACAAAATAATGTGAGCGAAATGACCACTGATAATCACATTTTGAACCAGGTAGCATTCAAACCTGTAAAAACAGAGAGAGAGAGAGGGAGAGAGAGAGAGAGAGAGAGAGAGAGAGAGAGAGAGAGAGAGAGAGAGAGAGAGAGAGAGAGAGAGAGAGAGGCCTTGTTGGAAATGGACTGTTCTCTTGTCCTGTGTTAATGCTCCAGAGCTACTTCAGAATTATTCCTTGTCATTATTAAGTCCTCATAAAACAAATCTACAATATACTGTCACTTTTTATTGTTGTTGGTTGTTGTGTGCAGAGCTTTCTATAAAAAGTCTGTGGTGCAAAGTGAAGTTGGAAAACTGGTTTAATTGCATTGAAGATTTTTCAAAATATGAAAGTGATATTGTGTATCCAACTTGACGCTGCACTTCCCAGGACCATAAGAAATACACATAACCATTGTGAGGTCAAGAAGATGAATGGTCCGGGAGATATGTGTTCCACATGCAGACAGACAAACAGATGATTGTGGGATTAGTAGGTAGATATCAAGCGGTACATATACAGTTAATGCCACATGATGAAAAATATATATATGTTTGCCTTGTTTTTTCGTAAACAAACCAAATGATGGAAACGTAATTTGACAGGTAGATCATCAGAAATGCATTGTCCCATCCCTTGGCAAAATAAACATGTGTGATAATGATCTGTACATTCAGTGAAATGTGACGCAGCTGCCTCATGAGCTTGAACGTGTATGATTCTCCGTGTGCTCATTCCCCCGCACACTGCTCCAGCTGAACACCTGCTCTGCTAGATATCACTTCCTTCACCTCGCAACATTGTTGGGTCCAAATTTCTTGGCCTTATCAGCTCAGCGGCTTTGTATCGAGTTGTGAGTGTGTGTTTATGTGTGTGTGTGTGTGCGTGTGGGGGGGGGGGGGTTCTCGGCAAGTAGGTGGGTGGCTGTTATAGATGCCATAAAGACAAGAGGAAAACACAGAGAGCGGGAGAGAAGGGGGGGGCCGCGAGGTCTGGCGATAAACAGAGTCGGGTGGGGGGTGCCGCGCGACGATAAATCAAGTTCCAGACTAATCTATTTAGCATGCTCTCACCATTATCCTGTCAGTGAAACAGCTAATTAATTAACTGATTCCACAATGAAGAGGTTTTGAATGAGCCCATTTAGATAATTACTACAAGGAGCCGATCGGGCCAGTCATTTACAACTGTCACACAGGTTCCAGCATTGGCAGCTGCCCTTCACTCGGGCCCCGGCCTTCAGTGCCACACAGCACCACGATGTCATCCCCCACTCCTTTATGTTCGGTTGTTTATGGAACACTGGATAAAATCCCAACAGCATCTTGTTATTCACACATTTAAGATGGTTATCAGCCACATTCACTTCGATAGAGAGAATATTTTGAATTTAAGCAGACACACAACAAAAGCCAGCCAATCTAATTAAAGTTGTCTTCAGGGGACATGATATCAGAGTAAAAACAGGTAGAGAGCCTCGATCAGTTCATTCTTTCTACTCATTTTCAAATAAATGTCGCAGTTTAATAAACAGACAATTGTATTTTCAGTTGGAAGGCAAACGCCAATACTTCTGGGATGAGCAAAGATAATAATATTAAAAAAAAACAAAAAAACGTAATGAAATTTTCTTCTACGAATGACAATTATCGGCATCATTGTTCTGCGGAGCTAATCAGAGCTGTGTGAATCTTGCTTTAGGTACATTCCATTCCATCAGTGTTTGGAACCTAATGCGGTTTGTTGAAAAATGGAATCAACAGATAGAATTCCTCGTTCAACTAAAACGACTCAGATAATGATCTGATTGAGACCATCCCCCTGTAAGAAAAAATGACCCCATAGGTCGTCTGTTCAAGCTGCTTATAATGACCCATGGTGTTGGAAGGAGGAAGCCCAGTGACGTAAAGAGCGTCAAAATTCTTGTGAGAGGGAGATCGGGATGATTGGATGAGCTGAGGGACAAATGATTGTTTCTGCTCCACAACCTCATCCACCTTTTATTTTTATGTAACCATGACGATGAAAGTCCTCTAACCTTAAAGGTTCAGTTTGTAAGTAATAGGTGAAAGGGATCTATTGGCAGAGTTTGAATATAAAATAATCCTATTGATGTTTTCAGAAGTGTGCTTCATTTAAATTGTACAAATTGTTATTTTCTTTACTCTAGAACAAGCCCTTTATATTTAAACACTTTATATTTACATCAGGAGCGGGTCCTCACTACGGAGGCCACCTACTCAGATTTTATTGCCTTATTCAGCCGTTTTTACCGAAGGCTACCACAGGTGCTTCTTCATGTTTGTGGTGCAAATGGTGCAAATTCACCACTAGATGTCACTAAATTCTACACACTGTACCTTTAAGGAAGTACTTGTTTTAATGCAAACCACAATCTACCTCAGTAATTTGTGTGCCTAACTCTAACCAAACGGTGCCTGGGCAACATCTCTAGCAGTCAGAGCCAATATTGGTCAGGGCACAACCCGTCCAGATTAGTATATAGACTTCACACAAAAAGCACAACGTATGAATTTACATGTCATTTTCTGGCTCCTGCTGCAGAAATCATGTGTTTTTGTCAACAGCAGATCGACACCGGTGTCGGTTCTCATCACCAAAAGCTTTCTATTCTTATTATGTTTCCAAGTTGACATCTTTTCCTGTGTCCTCCAATGTGTAGGGCTGGTCTTTAGCTTGCTCTAAAAATCATCAATGCGCTTATTCGCTTTCTGTGAATTTTCCGGACATTTTCCTGCTGTAATCTCACATGGACTCACTGTGACATTCCCCGGACATTTGCGGTCGGCAGAGACATTTCAGGGACATGTCTGCGGTTCAGAGCCAGAGTCTGAAGCCAGTTTTATCGTTACCAAGAGGACAAAGGTCTGACAGGCCTGCCGCTGCTACACTCATGGTTGCCAAGGGTTGGTACACAGGCGACTTATACTGTACATGGTCATTTATGCTGCATGATGGACTTATTGATCTGATCAGTATTTCCAACCTTAAAGCTGCTGCCAGATGTTCGCGAGTGAACAGAAGTGAAACCTTTGGACAGCTTGTTATGCAATTCTACAGAGCAGCTCATAAAATTGGGAAGAATATTGAAAATAAAAATCGTGGTGGATGGTTGACAATCTTCCTAGCATCTAATGAGGTGGAAAGATACATTTATTATAAGATCTCTTCAAGTAAAGTCACTACAAACCATGTGAAAGCAAAGAAAGTGACCGATTGTGTGTTTAATGAGTTCTCCCGCAGCCACCTCTCCTACATTACAATCCACCTGGAGAAACTAAAACATGATTCAACTATTTTATGGTTGCAAAAGGGCAACAAGTGCAGTTAAATAAGATTGTGCTCCTAAAGTGACTGAAAGAACATGACAGTATGTTTTCTCTATTTGAAATACAAACATCAGATTTTTGAGGGTAGAGAATTCTAGTGGTGTTCAGAGAGCATCAGGGACACACACCAGCACTCAAGTAGAAACACTCACAACAGTCGAGGCCACGTGCGTAGGCTACAATTTATTGGCTCGTGATGTCTCTTAGGATTCTCCTCAATATGTAAAGGGGAAAAACAAAATCGATATTTCCGACACAGTCGTCAGAAGTGAGTGACAAACCCCTTCAGATGTGAGCGAGTTCACATTCTCCTCCTGAAGCTGTTTAATGAGCTGCTTAGTGACTGAAATCCGATGAGTTATGGAAGATGCTGACCCAGGTCTGTGGCGCCAACGCGTTGCTGAATGCACCGCAGAGAAGATGAAACACAATAAGGCAAGTCTGAGTCAAACGTTCTTAAGCGTTAGGGCTTCACTGACGCTACACAGCAGTATAGCATTTTATGAAGAAAATAGCAACAAATCCCAATCGGTTTATTCTCTGTCTTCAGGAATGTGTCGACATTCAGGAATTGATAGGCCAGGTTGACGGACGGGCCGGCATTTACTCATTTATTTAGTTTCAATCACAGCTCAGTGTCAATTCTATCTCCTCCGTGTTAGTGGATAGGACATTGACCAAACTTAAATTTTATAGTTCTTATTACTCTAAAGTGTTAATTTTTCCCAGGAGAATTGGTTTCAATTAGTTCTTGAAGGGTATATAAACTGAGTGACATGTAACGAGCGTATATCAGCAGGACTTTGTCTCTGCAGCTCTATCCCTCGGTTGTTGCTGCACAGACTCTGGCTCCGAATATGCAAGATGGTAGCGCTCTTATCCAGGGCTGTGTGTGCAATCAATCATTATCACGTTATAGTGACTTTACTGTTGTTGTGCTGTCAGAATGTTTCGTAAATAATATAAAATTAATGGATATTATAATAATTATATAGTGGACTCGTTGTATCCCACAGTGCATCGTGAGAGTAGTGTACAACCGACAGTCACTAACCGAGCAATGTAAACCATCATGCATTGGGCTCGCAGCATTGATATAGGAAAATTTGCAGAACCTCTCAACCTTCTCTCTCTGCTGACTTTATTGATAATTCCTATCAAAAATATCTGAATTATCGTGCGGATAAAGACAGACAGGTTTATATCTTCAGGCATTTTCACTGAAGGATTAAAAAGTGTTTTAGTGTACATCCCTAATATTTCCGATGCCGCGTTTTTTTTTTATGACAGTGGCAGTAAAAATATTTAATAAGAGCAGAGCAGCTTAATCTTAATCTAAACATTCAATGTGCTTTACCTAAAAGTATTAATACTATGTATAATATAATAAGTACTATATTTTTATGGAATTTTTCACTGGTCGACATTGTTGTTGTTGTAGGTCATAATCCCCATGAGCTAACGTAATTAACCGTGCAGAGAAAATACCCAGAGTATCTGATAGTGTTTTTTAGTTGTTTTCTTTGCCAATGAGCTCACTATATATAGTCCTCTACATAGAAGGCTCATAGAGTAGGGGGTAGTGAATGACACAGGATTTGGACACAACCTAAGATATTCTTGTTTCATTGCTTGATAGCAATACGAATTGGAGACATATCCATCTTAATACAGCCTACGGTCTATGATATTAATAGTACAAAAAAATATATATTTAGCATCATGATATTGCAGATCAATTTAAACAAGTACTTTGCAAGTTGTTCTATGTACTTATCCCCTAATGTCTCAGCTGTTTATTTTACCATCAACACCTTTACACTGTATTAGCAAGAGAGCAGCACTTGATGATAGACGCTCCCTGCAACAACAAAAAAGAGAAAAAAGAACATGATGACTCCTCTAATCCAAGAGGGTCGAATCTGAAGTACACATAAAGAATTAAATGGGAAAGAAAATTAAACAGCCACCGTAGGAGGAGGTTAATTAGCTTTGCAACAAGCGATACCAATACTTGAGCTACTATCTTTTCAAATAAACAATTACTTGATCAGTTCTGTTTGATTAAAGGAACGTGAGACTTTTATTTTTTACGAGAACACGGCAGCTCATTACAACAGTGGATTATATTTAGAGTCTTTTCGCTGTAGTTGTGGGTGGCTCCGTAGGTGACCTCTTCTGAGTCTGCTTCTCAAAAAAAGAGCACGTGTCTTTCTCATTAAGAGTGAGAGAAGAAGACTTTAGTGTTAAGAATTACTCCATACACCCGAGACAAAACAAGATAAGAAAAAAGAAATCTCGAGAAACATCCTCTTTTTTAACAACTTTTAATGAATCACAAGATGAATTTAACATGCGGTGCACTGCTGCTCGTATGAAAAAGTGCCGCCTGATCGTATTCATGTCTCGCTGCTATGAATTCTTGATCACGTTCACCATGCATTTGAATGTATTAATGAATTATCGGAGTCCGTGTCAGCTGGGTTGGTGCTTCAGTGTTCCCGCTGCGTGCGACTGAATTAAACCGTCTGCCTGCAGTCATCATGTGAGCTGATGAGGGCCACCGCTGCTCTGCACCCATGGGTCAGCCTGGTCACGCCACCCCTCCATCACAACACACACTATCCTGTTCATAGTGTGGGAATGCCCGAGTTAAACCCAGGCCACTACTCCGACCACAATAGCCCGAAAGGTGGTTATCTTATTGCCCAAGTCACTGATCAGGGTTTTGTCTTGTCACCTTTTTTTTTCACCACAACAGCGGCAGACAGCTCAATCCACTCCATCAGATCAGAGTGCCGCTCTCCATATCTCCCCCTTTTCCCCCCTTTTCTCTCCCTTTCCTTCAATAACGGTCAATCCTGCATCAATACGCACAGCTCCTTTCACTGTGTCTATTCCCAGAGGTGGCCTCATTACCCCAGGGTGTTTTGTTTGTTTGTTCCTCGGTTAAAGAAGCTGAATTGAGCAGCCAGCAGGGGTCGACTGCAGGGAGAGGGGGACCAGAAGGGGGGGGGGGGGGGTTTGGGGAGTGTGGAGGCAGAGAAGCAGAGGACAGATTGGTGATTGCAGGGCGAGAGGTCATGGGAGGTCGATGCTGTTGATGGCATCAGTGGTGAAGATGATAATGACAAAGGGAATTATAACGGTGAGGATGATGGTGATGAAGACGATGAAGCAAGTGGCCTCTCTCATATGTACAGCAAATCAAGCGCTCCGTGGGTGTGACCAACCAAAGTTTTGCATTACCCAGGCAGTGAATGTTGGTGACTGTGTCATCGTTTCCATTAGTCACAGGTTTTGCCTGTCCACACTAGACAGCACAGCCACAGAGTTTTCAAAGAAAAACAGTGTGAGCAGTGTTTCCAAACTTCTCAGTTTTAGGTGCTTGAAAACACAGCTTTGCCAGTTGTGAACGTAGCAGCAGTCATGCGGCTGAACTGTAGTGATGTGGATATAGCCTTATTAGCACAACAACTGTAAATAGGGGTAACCAGTTAAGGCCAATTCATGCCTCTACATCGAAGCTATGCAGTAGCCTTCGCTTAGAGGTTTACCCTACGCAGAACCCTATGCCGTTCCTTGACTTGCACCTCCCCAAATATGTAATCACGCATCAAGGTGAAACAGACGGCAAGAGATGTGATTGGTCTGCTTGGTAGCATCGCATTTCCGATATACTCACCGCCATTTTTGTATTTTTGACAATGTATTTTTTTCGTTGCAGTTATTTGAGGAAAAGTAATTACCCTTCAACATCTATCAGCTCCAACTCCTACACGATCCGCTTAGTAAAACTCGCCATTGTTTAGAAGTAAACAGAGATGCCAGCAAATTTGTAAATAAGAAGACCAGAAACTGAAAGACACTCAACACCAGCATTGAAAATCTACCGCAGCCAGCGTTTCAGTGGTGTAATTGCCTACAACTATGAATGCTCGCCCCGTGCTTTGGCCACATGTTTACCTACGGTGTCGCTTCGACATAGAAGCATGAATTGGCCTTTAGCCTGGTCTGGTCCCAAATCAACTTACCAGATCCTCTTCAAAACGTCTAATTTGTGATCTTCCAGTCGATTGTGGATCGTTTCTTGGCCTGGTGCAGGGACTCGATACATTGATCTTAATTCTGTGTTTAGCCAGGAGGCACAGTGAGTTTCAGAGGAGCAAGTAAGAGGACTTTTGAACTTCGAACAGAGCCCCCTGTTTCCCATCAGGAGCTGGTCACAACTGTAGCCACACATCAACAATAAAAGTTAATAATCCACATGCACTGTCACATTTTGACAACCATTCACAGCCATATAGCACATAAACAAAAATGCATTAAGGGTGACATATACTATTGTGTTTGTATGAAGTTGATTAGTTCTATTACCGTGCACATTTGGTCTGCTTGTATAATAACACGATTATGATTTATCTTGAGTTATTCTAATTCTGATTTCTGTTCTCCTGGTGATGTAATGGTTTCCTTGCACCAGAGATCAGTGGTCTTAAATACAGAAAGTGCCAGCAAGGCCAAAACACATGCCCACCACATCGTGGGGGATTTGGGTCGTTTAGTTTAGATATATGTGTATTACTGTAATGTGTTTTACTTTATTCCCTGTGTGCCTGTAATTTTGCTGGTAAGAAAGTATGCATCGCCTCTCTGGTTCTATGTGTGTTGGTCAGTTGGTTTATTCAGGTATTTAGAGTCTGTTAATTTCACATTTTTATGGGCCCAAAACTTTATTGCATGTTTTGGATTATCAATCATTTTAAATCATTTGTTTTGTCATAATAAAGCCTTTATGTTCAAAATCCACCTACGACTCCCGGTTCGGACCCTCGCAGGACCTAATGTCAATTCGAAATAAGAACAGTGGGACTGTGGTTCCTGAAGATAGATGGTGAGTCTCAGATATAATCTCAGCACTCGGTATAAAGAAATCATATTTTCTGCTATAATTATGCAACCTTACACAGAGAGACACCTATCAAGTATGCAAATGAGTGTAGGTGTTAATACCGTAGTGCTTCTTCAACCCTTTCTCCTAGCACAGTGCACAACATTTGCAACTAAGACCCAAACGGTGGAGAGCATGCAAGACCTCCTCCTTATTGTTGAATCTGCTGGTTACTTACCTGCCAGCTGCAAAGGGCTTCCGCGGCATGTGAGTTTGAAGTCTGTGGCTTTGACATTGAAGTGGCGGATAAGAAAAAGACAACTAGTGAGACTAGCGTGAAAGCTGAGGTGACCTCGGAGAAACTGCAGCGTATTTGTAACCAAATTGGCAACAGTTCGGCTCAAAGACAAAAAAGATTGTACATGCACCCAATGCTAAATGGTGTTAGAAGTTTTTTATTACCCCATCTGCCAGACAGATGGGTTAAAAAAGGTGAGAGACCAAGAATTGTTTGGGAGATTGTTCTTCCCTCCCTGTATGTTTCACAAAGTAGATAATGAACCTGGGTTGTTTAACATTTGTTAAGTTGCTTTTTAAACATCTGGTGACAGATGAAGAGTAGGGATATCTGGCCATCTCCGGCTCTATGTATGGTTGCTAGCTAAATAATTATTTGCATTATTTATTTATCTGCCTTATTTTCTCAATTAATTGATTACATTGTCAGAGTTTACCAGGTTCTGCTTAACTCTCAGATTCTCTTTTCTCCACTGCCTTGGGTCGCAAGTCTGCAAGATGCATGGTCATCCACAAACGTTTTAAGCTACTATCAGTCGTGCACTGAACATCGCATAATCCCCCGACATTATCCGGAGGGCTGTACGCTAGGGCAGACATTCTCCGGAGTTTCTTCTGCCATCCCCCAACTCCGGATCATTTCTGAGTGAGCTCCTGCCACAGTAGATCCTCTCTAGGATTAACGTGTGGCTGGGTCAAAAACTGAGGAAAACATAAAGAATACAATTATCTCAGGATGGAAAAGATAGGTCATAAACATGGAAGACACCAACGAAGACGTCAACTTGGAAAGACTGGATTTTCGAGAGCTTTTGTTGATAAGAGGTGATGCTTGTGTCGATATGCTGTGAACACGATTTCTGCAGCAGAATAATACATAACATCCTGCCTATGTCTGCTGCACCACCCCCTGTCTGAACTCTGCTGCATTCCTCACGCGTGAAAGACAAAGTCCAGACTCCACTGTGTGGATATTTTCCGGAGTTACCTGAAATCATCTTTAGTGATGGGGCAGGGTAGAGAGGAAAGGAGCCGGCTGCCTTCAGAAGGGGGATTGGGTGGTTACTGGCTCTAACATAGCTAAAGTGTCCTCGCAGAGAGAGGAACACAGGTTGGATGAACTTTCCAAGGACAATACACAACTTTTATATATATTCATGTGAATGTGGAGCTACAACGCTGGGCAGAATGTTTATGTAAAGGTGACTTTTTAGGCTGCAGGGTCTGTGGAGGTAAAGACTGAGTAGTCAGGTTATAGACTGTCTGTCTGAGACTGGTGAACTATAGATGCTTTTAATCTGCAGATGCATGTCCTGGTTCTTAAGAAATGCTGTTTATTTATTTGATATGATTTGAACAACATCATTTTGATAATGCATATGTGTTTATATAAACAGCAGCGTGGCATCTCTTCTTTTTGTCAAAGTTTAAACCATCAAGCCTTTTTACTCGTATTATTCTTATATCTTAAATATTTAGTCTGCTTATCACTGATGGCTCAGTTCTTCATAAAGTATTGCTAAACTGCTCATAATTGATTGCACATATTTGATTAACGGAATGATTATTGGTCAGTTGAGTTGAATCATAATTTGATTGTTGCATGCTCTAAACAGAGTTTTTAATTGGTCAGTAATTTTTCTTTCCTAAATCCCAAAGTAACATCCTTCATATGAGCTGAAATAATCAAATATTTTGGTATTTGTACTGAGATGATTAATTGGTTATTGAAATTCTTGCAATTTAATTGTCTTTTGATTGTTTAATTGATTAATTATTGCAGCTCTGGCTCATTTACAGTTAATGTTTTTCTGATGATCAGTGGGTATTGCATGTCTCAGATAAATATCAATATAAGAAATGATTTATTAGAGAATAACAAACTTTACATGATATTAAAACAGACTGTATTGACTTCATTATTCCCCTTGACCGAGTAACTTTTGATGCATAGGTACTTGTTTTCTGATAACTGAGTATTCTTCCTTTGTCGTATTTCCACTTTTACTTTGGTGCAGGATGTGAATACTTCCTCCATCACTGGGACAAACGTCACATTCATCTGTACATTGTGAACTGTCCTCTGACCAACAAGCAAATAATGTGCACCATGTGATTCTGAGCAGAGACCGACACATTCACACCCACCTACACATGCACACACACACACACACATACACATACACACACACACACACACACTTCGCACCTTGTGAAGGACACGCAGGCCGATTAATTACGAGGAGCAGGTCGTTTTAAATCTGGTGGAAGGACAGCCTGTTGTTCCTGCAGAATGGGTTGTAATTAAAGGAAGCTGAGCTGCGGCGGCGGAAAAGGCCACACTTCAGCCCCTCATGGGCCTGAACGTCACTGATGGGAATTTATAGCCCCCCCCCCCCCCCCCCCCCGCAAGTGTACGTGCCCATAGAGCAGCTTTAAGCCTGACTTGTTAACTTCAAACTCACCTGGAGCAACTCCTACCTCTTATCTATAGATGAAAACAAATTCAAAGGGTTCAATGAGAGCATTTCATGAAAAACAGAAGTTGCTCTTATATGCACATGGGAAGCCAGTGTAACGTTTATTCAATGAGTAGAGGTCACGGAGAGATTATAAGCAGCCACAGTCAATGTGATGCAGTCAACGGTGAATAGCGAAGGCTCAAATCAGAGCTGCACGTAGAGCGGGGTGTGTAATTTAGCACGGACGCATGTGAGAATGCGCTCCTCCCAAACAAAAAGTGAATTGATTTCATATGACTCCTCTTCAGCCGAGGGGGTTTATCTGAGCAAGCCGAAATTGTCTACTTCACTTGCCAATGATAACTGGATACCCCCCCCCCCCCCACCCCCAACCAACCCCAACCATATCAAACAACTCTCCTCTCACTCGTTGAGAATATTATTTGTTTTTTTTCCTTTTTCCTAATTTTCCGCTTTTCCTTTCGCACTCTTCCGTCATCGTGTTCCGTCTCAAACGCACACCTTCCGTTAATTTCCCTCTCCCCCTTACCCAACACATCTTCCGGCCTGTCCACACGTCTGCCTGTTTATACCTCTCTTTGCATTTTTACACCTCTATCCCACTCTTTTGCCGCTCCGTCCCTGCTATCGCTCCATAAAACACTCTTTCTACCCGTCGCTGTCTGAGCTCTCTCCTTCCACCTCC
Organism: Pleuronectes platessa; assembly: GCF_947347685.1. Taxonomy (NCBI): domain Eukaryota; kingdom Metazoa; phylum Chordata; class Actinopteri; order Pleuronectiformes; family Pleuronectidae; genus Pleuronectes; species Pleuronectes platessa. The sequence continues at coordinate 4,431,519 of NC_070644.1, read as the reverse complement.
ATCCATCTCCTCCTCGCTCTCCCCCCTTTTCCCTCTCCACACCCCCCCATCCCCACCACCAACCCACCACCACCACCACCACCTCGCTCGCTCTCACAGCCGCTCGCTCCATTTTTCTGCACATGAGATTTGCCTAACAATAAGTGGCTCTGCCCAAGGTCAGATAAGAGAAGCGCAGCCCAGGAAGCCACAGCCAGTGTTTCTTTCATCCCCTTTTTTTTTCCTCCTCTCTCTCCTCACAGCTTTCGAATTATCTCTGCAGCACATAATAATAATTACTGAGGACGGCAACAGAGAGATAAGAATGCAGGAGCTGAAATGGCGAGAGTGAGGGAGAGAAAGAGAGGGAGAGAGAAAGAAGGGGGACAGGTTAGAAAAACTATAGAAGGAGGAAGGGGAATATTATATTGGAGAGGGACTGTGAGACATGAGAGAATAAGGGTGGAAGGGAGAAGTTAGATGACAATGTAGAGAGGAAGAAAGGAAGAAATAAAGGAAAGAGCAGGGGAAATTTTACTTTTTTATTTAATAAAGGATATGGCTGTATTTTTCTTCTTTAAAAAATCCCAGGAAATTACCATATCTGTCTCTCAACACTGTCTCACACACAGTAAATGATTGAACAGCTCACAAATATAAAGTTTGCATTATTTTAATTGGCTCGGTCATTTCCTGAAATAGCTGGGCCTTGCAGTTTTTAGTAAACATTCCTCAAACACGAGGAAATAAAGCAATTGTTGTGGGAACTATTTTAAGACATAGATAAATACACATTTGGCACCACAGACAGTATTTAAAAGTACAACATGTATTTGCTTACATATTGGATTGTACTTATTATGGGTATTCTTTGTATGCATGGATGCATTATAAGACTAAGACATGGCGCCTTGCAGCTAATTCTTCCCAGTGGCCACTGATGGTATTGCAGCAAGACAAATTGTGTAATAGATGCTTGTTAACTGTTGACTGGGCTGATTGATTGGGCTTAAAATCATTATAACTTTTTTTCAAAAGCTCACAAAGGTAATTTCGATATAACTGACAGTACGTTTGTGTGTGAGCACTCTACGTGTGGTTATGTCATATCTTGCTACGTCAAAGCAAAATCTGTATTATCTTATTTATTGATATACTAGTCCCGTATTTTTATATAACAGTCTTCTTCAGGGTATTTTTTTTTCTTTTATGTGATGAGTTTATGTGTTGCCAGCAGTGTCTCCTTCTTTGGCACTGATGACTAAAGTTGGCCACGCCTGTCATCCGTTCGCAAGCAACCACATTAATTTGCTTTATGGCTCAAACGATCCCAGCATGACAGAATTACAGCCCATGTATAATAAGGGACAGCTATGTCCGACATCAGGCGCAGAGAGCCAAGGACACCATGTGCTCCAACTTAGCCCTGGATCCATTTGTTGGTCTGGGGGGGTCTGAGACGGTGCGGCCTGCTCCCCTTCTTCTGCTGGCCTTTAAAGAGAAGGACCATGCTGCACATCCTCATCATCACCTGGGGCAGCAACGTCATGGGGAAAGATCATGGGTGGAGCTTGTCACAGCGATGATGCGTGACCTGTAGCTCCTCCATCAGAAGAGCTGATCATCTTGGTCACCCACCACCCACGGGGTCCAGTGCAGGGCAGATAAGCCGGGGCGGTAGAATTTGACAGACCTGGTCTTTGAGTAAGTTTATTCTACCTGTTTTGAAAACCTATTTAAATAATATTCTAAGGGAATTCTTTACATTCTTAAAACTCACTATCAGGGTCTAAAGTTGCTTTCAAAACTTATTATTGTTTGTTCTGATCATTATTTTATGTTTTGTTGGCATATTTTATCATGGCCAGAAGATTATGAAATGTGTGTATCTATCACATTCTTGTTCTTAGGTTTTTCGATGCATATTTATCCTTTGTTGTTCTGTTTTCATCACACTTTTCAAACTCCTCCCCCACAGCATGGTTCCTCTTTCTCGCCATGATGGTCAGGTTATCCCATATCAGCAAATGTGTGTATAGTGACATTCATCATTAACTAGATTAAATCATTGTAAAAATCCTTTTAATGTATTTTTCGTTTTGCTAATCAAATACCCGGGACATTAATGTTTTTCAAATGGAATCTGAGGCGGTTACATTTGTGGTTACTGTTATTCCACAATGTTGAAATATTCTGGACAGTGCTTTAAAAAAAGAGTAACACCTTCAAGCCAATTATTTATTAAATTACAAAACGTTTATCTACCATACATAATGTTTATTAGTCTCATGTCATAAGAGTGGTAGTTGTCTTTTAAGATGAAATTCAGTCTACATACAGTTTAAATGCATCTTACATGCTCATTAGCTTTGCTGATACAAATTATAGAAACTTAAAGAGCTTCACTTTTTTTGCACTATTGTTTAATATTACAATCTTGAATATTGAGTATTGAACCATGACTTGAAAAAATTTACTTCAAAAGGAATATTCAACCGCAAGTGAAATTTCAAAGCTTGGATGGATCAAAGTGCTCAGGTGATAAAAAGACAGAACAAAGGATCAAAGAAAAAAATCACAAAAACATTTCTAAAATCAGCTCATAATGTATTTTATATGCAACACCATTAATGGAGATATAAGTCGTGACAGGCAGACATTTGAGGGATAGGGCTTGTCACTGTAGGAGAAGACAGAGTTGGATTGGATGGTTGGTTTGTAATAGTTGAATGTTCTCAAAGCACAACCATGGAAAAATATGTTATGATGCATCCGTGAGCTCAACCAATGATGTCAGCTCACTAAATATGGCATGTGCTCTGGAGAAAGGTGAAATATAGACAAATGTGTAATAACACTGGGAATTATGCATAAATACAACACACTAAAATCATGTTATATCAATTCTTCATGAAGCCATAACAACTGTATCTGAAAAGTTCTAGTTATATTTCACATATCCATTACTCAATCTAAAGATTACTGTTAATGTGGAGAACCCAGTGACCAGTGGGATTTTGGGCTAAAATAAAAGCTTATGATTGAATTTAGACTCATTTTTCCTGTAATATCAGTAATAAATTAAAGCTCAACTCGAATTAACCATGATATCAATGATTTTATATTCAATACTAATCTTACTTTACAGCACAATATCTTCATTGTTGTTTTTTGTTGCCCTTTGTATACAGTGCCTTGCATAAGTATTCACCCCCCTTGGATTTGTTCCCATTATGTACTGTTACTAACTGGAATTCAAATAGACTTAAATAAACTTTTTCCCGTTTGATCAACAAAACATGCATAGTACTTTGGAGTTGCAAAATAAATTTTATTGTGACACAAACAATAATGAGAACAAAAAAGTTGACATCTGTTGGGTGCATAAGTATTCACCCCCCTGTGTCAATACTTGGTAGAACCCCCTTTCGCTGCAATTACAGCTGCAAGTCTTTTGGGGTATGTCTCTACCAGCTTTGCACATCTAGAGATGGAAAGGTTTGTCCATTCTTCTTGGCAAAAAAGATGAAGCTCAGTCAGATTGGATGGAGACCGTCTGTGAAACGCAATCTTCAAGTCTTGCCATAGATTCTCTATTGGATTGAGGTCTGGGCTTTGACTGGGCCATTTTAAGACATTAACATTCTTTAATCCAAACCATTCCTTTGTAGCTCTGGCTGTATGTTTAGGGTCATTGTCCTGCTGGAAGATGAACCTCCGCCCCAGTCTCAAGTCTTTTGCAGACTGCATCAGATTTTCTTCAAGGATTTCCCTGTATTTGGCTCCATCCATCTTTCCCTCTATTCTGACCAGTTTCCCTGTACCTGCTGAAGAGAAGCATCCCCACAGCATGATGCTACCACCACCATGTTTCACTGTTGGGATGGTGTGCTCAGGGTGATGGGCAGTGTTGGGTTTTCGCCACACATAGCGTTTTGCATTGAGGCCAAAAAGTTCAATTTTGGTCTCATCTGACCAGAGCACCTTCTTCCACATGTTTGCTGTGTCTCCCACATGGCTTCTGGCAAACTCCAAACGGGATTTTTTATGGATCCCTTTCAACAATGGCTTTCTTCTTGCCACTCTTCCATAAAGGCCAGATTTGTGGAGTAGACGACTAATAGTTGTCCTGTGGACAGATTCTCCCACCTCAGCTGTGGATCTCTGCAACTCCTCCAGAGTAACCATGGGCCTCCTGGTTGCTTCTCTGATTAATTTTCTCCTTGTCCGACTCTTCAGTTTGGGTGGACGGCCTCCTCTTGGTAGGTTTGCGGTTGTGCCATATTCTTATGATGGATTTTATGGTGCTCAGAGAGATGTTCAAAGCTCTGGATATTTTTGTATAACCTAACCCTGCTTCATATTTCTCCACAACTTTATCCCTGACCTGTTTGGTGAGCTCCTTGGTCTTCATGATGCTGTTTGTTCAGTAATGATCTCCAACAAACTCTGAGTCCGTCACAGAACAGGTGTATTTATACTGAGATTAAATTGCAGACAGGTGGACCCTATTTACTAATTATGTGATTTGCAAATGTGACTTGTGAATGCAATTGGTCGCACCAGATCTTTGTTAGGGGTTTCACAGTAAAGGGGGTGAATACATATGCACTCGACACTTTCAGATTTTTATTTGTAAATAATTGTGAAATCCATGTAATATTACCCCCCACTTCCAAATGATGCACTATTATGTGTTGGTCCATTACATAAACTCACGATGAAATAAATTTTAATCTGTGGTTATACCATGACAAAATGTAGAAAAGTCCAAAGGGGGTGAATACTTATGCAAGGCACTGTAAATGCATCCATAGTTTCATGCTCCAAACAAGTCCCATAGAAGTCTTTTGTGTCCAATACGTCATCTGTATTGTTCTCATAGCGCAGAGGCTTGATGGGAGTTAGTCTTCCGAGCATATTCAAAAAGCCACACACTCCCAGTAAGCAACATGGAAGCTGGAAATATATCCGCCAGGTGAGTTATTTGTTTAGAACCAAATTTTCAATTTTCAGCCCAGTAACAGGTTTTTCAGTAGATCCATGCAAATATGTGACCAGGAAAAGTATGAACATGTGGACGTCTGCTTGATAGATGTCAGTTCCCTAACCCTATTCAAACCATGACGATAGATCACATTCCTTGATAAACCACAATATGTTTACCTGATTTTAACCACATGTATTGTAAAAGTGAGAATAAAAAAAAAACGCCTCTGGCCTTTGTTGAGTTGTTTCATATCAACAGTCTTGTCGAGGATAGGGCAAAAATTTACGGCACCAAGACGTCAGTGTGTAACGGGGTGGTTCACTGCTGTGTAGTTTTTCTATGATAATCTGTGGCAGCCCTATCCGTTAAAACTGGACTCTCATAGTAAAAGTAAATGCAGATCATTCAGAAGTCACAGAGTCTGCAGTGGTAGAAGGTTGAGTTAGATGGATGGATGGGTCAACACAATGGTGGACTTTTGAAACAGGACAGCATGGCTCATCTCCGGTTTGCAAGTGACAGTAGACATGGTTTCTATGAAGCATTAAAGGTTCAGTGTGTAGAATTTACTGACATCTAGTGGTGAAGTTGCATGTTGCGGCTGAATACGCCTCACCTCACCCTTCTCTTCCAAACATGACAGAGAACATGTGGTAGCCTTTGGTTGTCTTAAAAACTCAAAGGGGCTTTAGTGTGTCCAGTCTGTGCTACTGTGGCTTTCGTAAAGAGTTAAATAAAAAAATGTTACCAATAAAGTTGACCAAATATTAACACAATATCAGATCAGAATAAGTATTTATGCAACTGCGATTTGTAATAGTTTTATAATAGTTTTGATGAAGGTGTCGTGCGGCCAGTTGGGGCATCAGATTAGAAAAGGCTTATAAAGTAAGTGTTGTTCTGTAAAACAACTCTAATCAATTTGTTTTGTTGCGTAAGTTGGATATTTATTGAAGTGTGACAGTAGAAATTCTGACAAGAAAATGAGGTATTAGATAGTAATTGTTGTTTTAAAGCCTCATACACCCAGAAGAAGATTCCCAAGACAAATCTTCATTAATTTTTGGCAAACTTCAGCCCAGTGTGGTCAAATCCCAGCAAGAGGGGAAAAAAGCGAGTGGACACCAAACAAAGGAAATTGCTTTCTGTCTTTTTAATGCAGGCATGTGGTTCGGTAGCATTTCTGCACCTGTGACAATACACCACTCACTGTCACATCAGACCTGCTCTCCACAGGGGTCAAATTGCCATTTTGCTACGAGATGAAGTGTCCCCTGAATTGATTATATTTCTCCAATCACTCTGGGAAAAAGAAGAAAAGAGGACAATTTCTCTTCATGAGTTGTTACACCTGCGCACACACTCGTCTGCCGAGCTAACCGCTGTGCGCTGCCTCAAACTGTAACCACACACATCCTGCAGAGCCTCAATCAGAGGATACATATTAAGATTTTTTCACAAGTTATGATTATCTTAGTAAACTGTATAGCACACAATGAATATGACGAAACGAAATACACACATACACAAACACACACACCAGTTGTATTCCTCTGCAGCACGCTGGCCATGCCTCCCCTCCTAACCCCTGACCTCCATATCTGAGGGAGCAGAGTAAGCCACCTAGTCCCTGAGCCGCTGCTCCCAAAGCCCTCCACACACACACCGAACACACTCACACACACACACATACACACACACACATCTATACACCCTCACTGCCACTGCCGCCACCCCCTCCCACCCATGTCTCACCCCTCAGTACTCCACCCCCAACCCCCAGAGGACCTGCTATCGGCTCGGCTGAGCCCTTCTGCACCAGCCTGATATCCACACAGGATTGGAGGGAGGGGCAGCGGCTGGGTGGAAGTACAGAGAGCGGTGATTTACAGTGAGAGACGGAGGGAGAATAAGAATCAGGCTCTTTCTGTATTAGTGTTTGTTATTTCTGTCTGTTTTCCTCCGTCTTTGTGTGCAGCATCCATCCATGTGTATGTGTGTGTCCCTCTTCTCTCTCCGCATGTAGTGATGATTATCACGAATGTATTATTACTTCAAACGATGGCAGATTAGCCCCCACCTCCACTGCTCAGCTTCTCCCTGTTTCATCCCTTCTCTCCATCCAGCCGCCGCCCCTGCGTCACCTCTCAGAGTGCCGGGTGTAGTAATACCATTCTGGCCTCTTCTTATCTCCAGACTCAGGCCCTGTCACCAGGGTGACCCCTGAACTAACCATCAAGAGGAGGAAGAGGAGGAGGAGGTGGTTCAGGGAGGGTGACTGGGTGACTGGAGCGTGGACGGAGGAAAGAGGGAGGAGATGTTAAGAAGAAGAGGAGGAGGATAGTTCGATTCACTTAAAGGCAGACTGGGTGGCTTGGAAGGAAAAGGGCTTTTCTTGGAAAAGCTGTCTGGTCTGGGATCAGTTCAAATCCTCCTGAATTAACAAGATCTGTAGTCTGAGACCTTAATGCCAAACTGCTAAATTATAAATTGAACTTGTGTAAGGAAATATAAACCATAAAGATATTAGTGTCTGAGAAAAATTAGCTGCTATTTACATGACAACACCACTAAGATTATTTATTTTTTCAATATATTTTAGTGAAAACCTGGTGCATGCTTTGTATGTATACATTTTTTTTTACCTAGATTTGACTGGTGATTTTATACCAGGGGATTTTTTGCTTTTATTTCTCAGTGACCAAAATGCAGTCATGGCTCTTTCCCCATTCATTCATATAGGAGCCTGTTTTTATTATAATGCATTAACTGCCCAGGAGTGCTACCAAGATGGCTACCGAATGGTGAGCCTTGCCAATACGGATTTGATCTGAGTTAACACTGGCCGCCAAGTTACAGAACCAGATACAGGAAATGGAATGAAATGAAAAAATGGGCGGGCCGCATGAAGTAAATATCAGATCCTGCTGAGTCAGTCAGTGTCATGTACACTCAGTGCTGTGTCCATCTGTAATTTCAGCTAGCTGTACAGTGATTCAAATCATGACACAAAATAATGTACGTGGTCACAAGCAAACATACGTCCGACACATTGTGGATGTGTGTGTGTGTGTGTGTACTTTTACTTATACCTTTGTGAGGAACTATGGTGAGGACACACACACACACCATTTTAAGCATAAATCTTGGGAAAGTGAGGAGATTTTGCCGACCCTCACTTTTTCAATAAACTGCTTGAGGGTTGAGTCTTTGTTTTAGGGTTAGGGTCAGGCATGTAGTTGTGATGGTTAGGGTATGGGGCCAGGGAATGTGTAATGCCAATGAGAGTCCTTACTAAGATAGAGGTACAAGATTTTGTGTGTGTGTTCCTCTAATTATACCTTTGTGAGGATCACGTTAACCATAGACTCAACAGAGTGAGGTAATTTTTGGAAAGTGAGGACATTTTGACCAGTCCTCACTTCTTCATATGGCTTTTTGAGGCTTAAGACTTGGTTTTAGGGTTAGGGTTAGGTATTTAGTTTAGATGGTACGGGTAAGGGGGAATGCATTATGCCAATGAGTATCCTCACTAAGATAGAAGTACAAACGTGTGTGTATTTGAGTTTAATGCCTCTTGAGGAACTATGCTGTTGGGAAACCACACTCAAATAGCGTAAAAGCACACTATGCACATACAGTATCTAGAAATGTATTAATAGAAGAAATTCTTTATTTCAGGTTGACAATCATCACAAAATCCCCAAAATCTGTCAGTCAAAATATAAGTTGTTGTACAGTGCTGACTGTGCCTCACTCTACCAAAATCCCTTTAAAAACTTGTATATTTTAATGATGTTTTCTAAGTAGTGCAAATATACATATTTGGATTTTTACAAATTTGATAAATAAAATGAAAATAAATAAAGCTGTTGGCAAACAGACGCTCTGTGTTTACATGTCTCAGATCTGTAAAGCTCGAGCCGGGACAGAACAATTTTGTCTTAAGCAGAGATTAAACCGAGAACACATTCAGATCTGTCAACAATATCGCAACAACAACTTCAGAGGAGATTTAGGGCAAAGCGCTGAGAAAAAATTCTGTGGTTATGTCGAGAAAAGGCTGAGACAGAGACAATGCTTTCTGAGGTCTGCTAAGAATTTGACAGCCACTGTACATACGTGCGTTTGATTTGCATACTTGTCGGTGCAAAATCCAGCAGCCTCTCATCTGATTTGCAGGCAGACCTTATCTTTGTGTGTTTAGCTCGGGACCTGCCAATGACTGACTGTTAACCCTTCAGAAATTCATCATTTTGTCGCATTGATTAAAAGATGAGTGAACTTATTATGCATTAAAGCGTCATGTCAAAGCCCTGGCACGGCGAGATAGCGGCCTTATCTCTCCCCTACCTGATAAGAGACAACATGGGAGAGAGACAGCGGCAGTGGGGGTGGGTGGGGTGATGGAGAGGTAGAGGAAGAGCGGGCGGACAGACACAAGATGGGAGGGATGGGGTAAAGGGTGGTGGGAGGTGGCGGCTGTGGAGTTGAAATAAGAAGGGAGGGAGAGGAAAGGGAGCATACAGTACATTTGGAGCAGAGGGGAGGGGACGAAGAAATTGAGAGGGATGGCAGGAGAGATGGGAGACAGTACCGGGGCATCTAATGTTCCCTTTGTCGTAGCATCGGCCCCCTCCATTCACCACACTTCCTTACGTTGCGGTTTTCTGTCTGCCTCCATTTGCATTTTTCTCTTCTATTCTCCACTGTCCAATGGTCTGTCTCCGTTTTTCCTACTTTCAATTATTTTCTCTCTCTCTCTCCTCCCTCACTCTCTCCCTCTCGCTCCTCCTCGCTGTCTCTCTCTCTCTCTCTCTCTCTCTCTCTCTCTCTCTCTTTGGTGGGTCTTTGAAGGGAGGTCACGAGGGAGACAATGCAAACACAGGCCCTCTGAATGGAGAATGGGAAGAGGACAGCTGTTGGAGATGACAGCGATGGCTGTTAAAACGCAATCTGTCTCTTTTCCCACCGGCCTGTTGCAGAACACACACAAACACACACACACGCCCGCATGCACACACAAGCACGCACGCATACATACATGCATAGACCGGGCTCACGTCATTTCACAGAGGCCACGGTGTCACAGCAACACTCCCAACTGTCAAACACAAGTGTGAGAGCACACACTTACAGCCATGTGTCATCACACACACATGTGTAAATGCACACATTCTGCATAATGACAATGAAATGAAATGAACAATGGGCAAATGGTGAAGCACATCCGGGAGAATAGACAAACTATAACAATGGAGTAACTTGTAGTAAGCACGTGCAGAGGTAGCCTTCCGCATTGTGTGGTGAAAACCTGATACAGCTGAAAAATCAAAAGAGCTGCACTGAAAAATATTAAGTATCAATCGACATAATTAGTAAAACATATTTAAAGCATTTAAATTAAAAGATTGTCCTCACACCGAAAATTGGTTTAGATGGAGCCAATTTTGAAAATTATAAACATTTAATCTAGGGATGCAACGATATATCGGCCGAACATCGGTAGCGGCCGATATTCGCCTCGTTTACTGATATCGGCTTATCGGTAATAAACTTGACTTTCACCGATATCATTGGCCGATGTTCATATTTGTGGTAAAACCGCTGGGCACGTGCCGCGGCTGGGGGAGCAGTCCCTCCGTCGCCCTCCTCTCCGCGCCGCGGAGGCTCAGTGTGCGGCACCGGGAGGTCCTCATCCGGTGGCACCTCACGGCGCCGGTGCGGAAGGCGGGGAGGGGACCGGGTACGCGGTCAGAGGCGGCCACTCTGGACGCGTGTCCGGCCCTTCTCGCGGATCACCTCAGCTACGGCGACCGCTGGGGGAACCCTCCGGCTGGCGCCTAGCAGCTGACTGAGAACTGGTGCGGACCAGGGGAATCCGACTGTTTAATTAAAACAAGCATCGCGAAGGGCCACGGTGGGTGTTGACGCGATGTGATTTCTGCCCGACACTAAAAACAGGTCAAACTGAGGAGGGCTTGTTAAGTTATCTTGACTCACGCAGTGTAACTTGGCGTAAAAAGTATGAGCGTAGCGTCTGTTTAAGTACTTTATTCTCATGTGCACCGGCTCTATTCATCCGTCTCATGCACAGGTAACAAGGGAATTGACAACATACGTTATACACACAGAAGCCGTAACACATCTAATAAACGGCCAATACTGCTACCGTAAATCAATGAGAAGAGCGTTCTCTATAATGATACTTTAACAGGGCTGTTTTAGACAGGGTAAAAAGGTGCTGTTTTAAATTATCCTTGTGGTATTTTGACCAAAATATGTTACAGACATTTCATTAAGATCCCAAGGAACCATTTCAACTTGCGGTAAAATGGGCCTAATATGTCTCTGTTAAATAAAGTTTAGTTAAATCAGAGATTGTTTCATAAATCTGATTCAATTTGTGCTCATTAAAAGATAAGAGTGATGAATAGTGCTTTTTTAATAATGATTTAATTATTTTTCTGGCACAAAAGGGTGAATGAATAACAACAAAAAGAAAATAAACAAAAATCGGTATCGGCTATCGGCCAGATTGTTATTTTAAATATCGGTATCGGCCAAGAATTTCCATATCGGTGCATCCCTAATTTAATCTTTAACAAGGCATCAGATTTAAAAGTCATTTGAGGTTTGGCTCATTTCGGACACTAGAGAAATTACAGGAGCTGGGAAAATACCGAGCAGAGATCATTATTTCCTGACCACTTGGGGACAGAGCAACAAGCACTGATGAAAACGTTAACATATTATGTCCTTGAACAATTTGATATCTCCAAGATATTGGCCAACAGAGTCTTAGTTAAGCCTTGCTTGTATATAAATCAGTAATTTATTGTTTTTGAGCTTCTAATATTGGACCAGTCCAGACATTCCATCCAAACTGGTTGAAACAGATACTCTTGTTTTAGCTCTGTTTTGATCTTCACCAACAAATACAGTGAAGCTGGTACGAGACCTTAAACCAGGAGTAAGTTAGCATGTGTGCATTTGTGATTCCGTCTTCCTGAATTTGATGGATTTTAAAGGGTAAGATATCTAAGACAATTAGCCATTTCTCCTTTTATTCTATGACATAAAATACATCAGTAAATACCCCAGTCATGTAAAAGTGGGAGCAACAAGTGGCTGATTGTGACCACAGAGGTTCCCAGGGACATTAAACTTTGTCAACACTAATACTCACTACTCGTCTTTACAGCCTGTGGAGTGGAGATGTTGAAGTAATGCCACCATCGTATCTTTTTTCTAGTTTGTACATCTTAACTTTTTTATTCTTTAGGCAAATTAAAAAAAGGCTTAAGTGGTGTTCAATTGATTCCATTTCCGTGCGGGACAAAAAAAAGTATTATTGTTATAAAGAGAGCTAGTTTTCTGTAATAACCCAGGAGCCAATTGAAAAAGCCCCCAATAGTGCATTTCTCCCAGCAGCATTTAATATCCCTCGCTAGCTGCTAAATGATCCTCCATGTTAAACATTATGACACCAACCTTGTCTGTCCACTCCTTTTTTCATATGATCCATTGTAAGAGTAAAAAAAATTCTTGAAGCTTAAAGTATAGCACTTTCTCATACACCAACTGGCTTCCTTCCTACTTGAAGAGTTCTATTTAAATTTCACCGAACAAGAACATCTCTCTCTCTATGATGGATAGTTCCGACAATTATTTCCTCGAACCTTCTAGTTTTCAGCAGTTTTAAAAACAACAGACCATATACTGTAACTACATCTGTGCAGCGGAGCAGCAGAAGGTGAGATATAATTTAAGATAATATCAATAATATTATTATGGATAGTGTCACGAAGCATGACTAACCATATAAACCCAGTGTATTCTGAGTTGCTATGACAGCAAGCTATTTTTTACACATTTGTAATTTAAAAAACAAACCTACCGTTCTAATTGTGTCTCATAATGTTGATGTTGATGAAAATCTCACAAATTCATGGACATTTCTGGCTCTTGCTTTAGCGGCATTTTAAAGAATAAAAATAAAGTCAATGTTTGGAAGATTTATAGGATCATCATTCTGCCCTGCAGGGAATGCTGCAGTCAGTTCTACTACCTGAATCTGTTGCCGACAAAAGATGTCAGTCAATTTTCATTTAACTTTAATATATTCATTTTCCCATCAGGACCCTAAGAATCACAAGAAGAACATGTTTTGGGGCCATCCAGTGTCGTTAATTTCACATGAGCCATAATTTTGCGTAAAATAAGATGAATATGTTAAAGTACCTGTCCACTGAATAAAACACATTTTCCACAAAAAAAAAAAAGCCTGACAAATAGTTGGAAACAACCCATCACCCTCATTATAGACTTAGCGCACAGTAAAAACATAACCTCTGTCTGTTACAACAGATCACACAAATCACACCTGTGTTTGTTTGTGTGAAAAATGCATGGATTGAAATATATAGGAGTATAGATGTCTTTAAAGAGGGGACAAATCAGAAGGAAGAAATAAGAAAAGAGGGGTTCCAAGTCTATTAGTCAACCAGTAATCAGCACAAACAGCTGACTGATGGGATTCATGGGGGGCGGGTGCACAAAGCAGAAAAAAAAGGGAAGGGGAGGTTGGCTCTATCTCTGGCCTCCACATCCCCCCTGATGGAGGAGGAAAGGGGGGGTGAGGGATGCAGAAAACGAGGGAAAGCAAGAAATCTCAGGTAGAACAGTCGTCCTTGCTGATGTGTGTGTGTATGTTTTTTTTTTTGAGCGTGCGTTTGAATGTGTGAGCGGTATCTCTGGCACCATACTCCACTGACAGCAGGAGATAAACATAGGCCTGTGCTACTGACCACATGATTTATCAACATGAATTTCACCCCCATCCGCTATCTCTTCCCTCCCTCCTTTACCTCCCTCTCTATCCGTCTCCCTCCTTCACTTTCTTGCTCGCTCTAAGACGGAGCTCGCACAAAACATACACTGGTGCACACATACACACATACACACACACACACACACACACACACACACACACACCGGTCCACTCATTAACTGTCAAAATGAACTAATGAGAAATAAAGAGACTGTCTGAGTATATTGGATGGAGGTGAGAGGGCGGAATACCGGCAGACACAAAAGAAGGGGATGAAACAAAGACAAAGAGAAGAAGGAGGGAGGCAGACAAAGAAGAAAATGCCCGAAGAAACTTATTTTAGCAGGATAAAAGAAGAGGAGGGGGGCGAATCACAACATTGGGAGGATGGCTAGAGACGAAGGGACAATGTAAAAACTCTCAGTCTCAACAGCTAGATGCAGCATAATACAGAGACGGGTAAAACCGTATAAAGATACACCTGCATTAAACCTGCTGCTCTGCCTTGAAGTGGAAAAAAAAATTCAAAGCCACAGAGAAAGCCTTGATGCATACACACGCACACAGCTTACAATTAGACGGCTCCCTGGTTTGTGCGAGGGGGCTCTGGTGTTAGAAAGGGTGTTAACACTTTGTCTTCCTGCCTCCTCGCTCCTTCCTCCCTTCCTTTATTAAGTTCACGTTACCCCCTCGCCTCAGCCCTCACTTGGAGAGATTTGGGCAAAAAGGTGCCAGACACTCAGAGCCAGACCAGGGACTCACTCTGCTGGAGATGAAGATGGAGAGGAAGAAAGAAATAATGATGGAGGTGGTTTCTGCCTGCAGTGTGCATGTATGTGTGTGTGTGTGGGGGGGGTGGTCTTCTGTGCGTCCTGCAGTGTTAGCTTGTTTACTCACTGTTTGGGCAGCGTTGATTGTCCACCTCTAACCTCACTTTGCTTGATGAGTTCTCTTCACAGAAGTGATAACTGGGAAAACCAAATGATTCAGCGCAAAGACAGTGTTTCCTCCATGACTCTAAATAATATCTCTTGATAGTGATGAACCAATCAGTGACCCTGAACAATAATATCAAAACATTAGATATCAATAAGGAAAAGACAGATTTGCACCGATGGGGGGTTCAAAATCAACTTCTATCCATTCAGCGCCATTCTTGTTATTTCTGGTCGGAATTTTTAGTTCCCAGGATTCTGATATTTATGATTTCATCTTTCTCATTCGCTGCAACATTAAGTCATCTCGAACCCTTTTTTTTCTGGTCAAATTCACGTGCATTCACGTGCAAAACTCAAATCTGTCCAGGTCTTTGAACGAAGCCTGGATAGCCTCCTGATAAACCTCACTGGATGATGACTGTCTGTGAGCTTGACTGCCAAGACAATTGTTCCACCATCATTCACATGTGTTAGTGGGACAGCATGTTTTTTCGTTGACAAGGTTATTATACCTTCTAATTCCACAAACATCTGTCTGTCTGTGTTTGGAATGCAAATGTTGCAAACTGTTCACCCTATAAGCTTCACACTTGGCATGTGTGTTGTTAATGGCCCAGGGTAGTACAGTGTCAAATTTGGATGCGCAATACCTGCAATATAAATAAAAATGTATGTCTGCAACTGGGTCTGATTTTGGATTAAATCTGATTATTGTTATTTCGCCGTATCAAACATTGACTATGAAGTCTTCATTGCAGATAAACCAGGTAGGATGAACACAACCTTTTTTAATTGTTATAAAAAGGTCTGCACACAACGTCCAGCACACGAGCAATAAAAAGTCACAGTGTATTGAAGAACTGTTTGAGGGGGACTTACTAATGACAAGGAACAATACCGAAGTTAGCTCCAGATCATTAACACAGGCCAGGAGAACAGCCCATTCCAAACAGGCAGGTTTAAAACACACAGTGTATTATAGATTATTTTATGTGTCTTTCATGCCATAGTGCATAACAAATGAAGGTGCAGTGCAGAATAAGAGAAGGCCGCGTGTTTTCAATGTTGTGTCATCAATTCTACCCAGTATTCACTTATATTGACTACTCATCAGCTAAAAACAAAACAAAACAAAACAAAAAATAGTGGAGTCGCTCTATTTTTGGATCTTATCCCTTTCTCCACACTGTGTATTGATCAGGGTTGTTTTTAACAGACTGCTGTGAGGTCCATTAACCTGTGGTGATGACAAAGCATTAAGAGACTAATGTGTCCCCGGGGGCCTGTGCGGCCAAAGACAGATGAGTAGGACAGTTGAGGAGACAACACTGCTCTTCTTCTCTGCAAACACACTGAGTTTAAAGTGGTGACGGCTGATGATGTTAAGTCTGTTCAAATAATGGGTCATTAAAAGGATTTTGTGGTGTAAATATGGCTTTGAAACCCTGCACATGTTGAGGTGAAACATTTCATGGCCATGTTTATTTCTATTCCATCCCCTTATCTAATGGCAACACACATTCAGCCACCAACCAACAATGTAGACTTTAATACAACAACTATGTTTACCTGATGCTGAGCTGTTCATAAGCTAATTACAGCTGCGTTAATCCCAACAGGTTAAAGGTGACTTTAGAGTGTAGGTCAACCCTTTTTATTTAATACAGCAAATACCTGTTGAGAGAAACATTATGCCACATGAATTATAATTTTAGGGGACGTTTCGAGGGAACATATTAGCTGAGTTGTAAAATGTTCCATACAGAATGTAGTTCCAAATAAGTATGCTTCCTGTTTTTTTATGGTTTTGTTAAGGCACACGCAGGTGAAGGTTACGAAAGAAACTAACTCCTATCTGACTTGATGCTTATACTTAATTAATATTTAACCAAAATCATCATCCTCACCTTACCTCCTACAAGAGAAAGGTTTATATCTTTGCTTTTAACTCCTGACAAAAAGGAAAACAAGTAAATGTAATGCACTGAAATGTCCATCCATTGTTTATTTTTTTTTTTTATTTTTTTTTATTTTTTTATTTGCCTTTATTTAACCAGGTCGGTCCCGTTGAGATACAATGACCTCTTTTCCAAGGGAAGCCTGGCCAAGACAGCAGCATACAAAAAATGTCAACAGTCACAAGGCACACAAAAATATTTATATCTCTTATGGGCGGAAATGGGGGTTAGGCCAATCCCAGCTGACTTTGGGTGAGAGGCAGGGGACAACCTGGACAGGTCGTCATCGTTTCAAAAAAAAAATACAGACACATCCAACCAGTCACACGCACATTCAGACCTATGGCCAATTAGGAGTCAGACCAAACCAATATCCTATGACCGCCTTGCTCTGAGGTGGCAGTGCCCTGTGATGTAATGTGAATAAATGTGTTCCAAATGTGTTTCTTTATTTTAAAATAAACATCTGGGAGTGAAGAGAGCAGATTTAAGAAATGCAAGATGTTAAACAATCAGACAGGTTACAGACAAACTATCTAACCAAATCTATATGAAGCAACAATCTATGGAGATCACTTCTGTGCTGCAAGTCACCATAGGTCAAAGTTGAGGATGAAGTTCAACCTGTAAACTGTGATGGATGTTTGGAACCAACAGTTTTGGTTTTCAACCTTCCATACAAATAGATTTGGTTAACCCGGAGGTTTGTTTACAACCTGTCTGAGCTTCTGACTCCTCATGTTTCCACCCGTGGCATTTTTTTTAAAGCAGTGTAATCTCAGTAAGTACATTGTTCCTATTACAGATAGAAGCGCTGGCCAAAAAAGAAGCAATCCTTCAGGACCTGGCTTGCAGTTCATCACGGCTGATGGATAAGGTGGGAAGAACAGAGAGATCGAGGTTTATCTGCTCACATTTCCATGAGGCGACTGCGCAAGGTAAAGGATGTGGAGTCATTTATCCTTAATTTGTTTGTTGTCCCCTCTGATATTCATCATGTGTCTGAGCCGAGCATCAAACACACACACAACAATGAAACTCTCTTCCTGTCATTCACCCACATTTCTTATTTCATGCTCAGCTTGGGAGGCCATGTTGTCTCGGGGGCTGTAATATCAGGCGTTCAATCAAAACATCTGTGGGATGAAACTCAAATTAAGTCTTTCGTTTTTTGAAATGTTTTGCACGTTTAAGAAACATACAGTGATTCATAATACTCTCAACGCTTTCACGTCTTCATTCTTCTGAGTTTGGTCTTTTTCTCCAGCAGTGGACTCTTTCTTTTTTTCAGCCTCCACTATTTCCTCATCAGATTCCCTCCCTCCATAATTACCACTTATTAATTTTAAATGAGAGCTCTAACACGTTGCATGGTTTTAATACAGCCTGTTAATACGAGAGGTAATTTATGGGGTGTGGGTGGGATGGAGGGATGATGGAATGAGTGTCGTCCATCACAGAAATCATTAGAGAGGGAAGCTCTCTTTCACTCTCGCTCCATCAAAGACTCTCGCCGACTCCTCGATGGTGACACACAGGTGAGAGTCAGGTAACCCCAAACACACAGAGAGCCTTGAACATAAGCAAAATGGGAACGGAAATATCCTAATCTGAAAGTTGATCCGAAAGTATATACAGCAGCTGTGGAGTGTAAGAAGGAAACCAAAGCAAATATATTCCTCTGTCTCCGCTTTCGCTCTGCTTCTCCTTCTCCTCCCTAATTTCCTTCTCCTGCTCTCCACTCCTGTCTTTGTGTTGTGTGCCCCATTTCAGGGGCTTTTCAGGGCTGAAGTGGCGCTTGGCTATGCTGAAGTATCTGCACTGCTGTGCCTGAGCCTGCAATTCACTGACTGTATGTGTGTGTGTGTGTGTGTGTGTGTGTGTGTGTGTGTGTGTGTGTGCGTGTGTGTGTGCCTGAGCCTGCAATTCACCAATTTCACCGCTAATTAGCCCACAAAGGCTACCGGCAGGGAGGAGCAGAGGAGGAGGAGGGAGAAGAGAGAGTGGAGAGGGGTGGCATATGCGGGAGGTCCAGGCCTAAGGGGTGGGGGGCGGTGGCAATGCTGGCACAGCTGAGACATATGGCACGGGACCAGACAGACGCCTCTGTGTGTGTGTGTGTGTGGCTGTGTGTTTGTTTATGTGTGTGTTTGTGTTTGTGTATGTGTGTGTGTGTGTGTGAGAGTGTGATGGTGGGCAGCGTATGTCTGTCAGTGTATCTGTAGCAGTGTTTCGCAGCATGTATCCCACGGCCACTCTCTTGCCCTGGCGATGGCTGACTTCGTTGCAGCTGTAGTTCAGCGAGTCTTAACTCCTGAGGCTGGTCCCAGCATGCCCAGTAGTCCCACTGTGCCCACTGGCATAGACTGCTGGTCCTCTGCCATCACTGCCTCTCAGTGAGTGTGTGTTTCAGAGAGAGAGAGAGAGAGACAGAGGGAGGCAGAGAGAGAGAGAGTGAGAGAGAGATATTCACACCCCTCTTGCCAATTGTTTTACTACGTATCAGACAGGGGCCTTCCAGGGAGGCCGGCCGTCTGGCAGTCAGCCCACCAGAGCTGTGGAGTTAGTCCAGCATTTTGTTTTGTTTGCTGCTCATGTTATTTATTTGTTTGTGTCTGTGTGGTCTGTTTGTTTTGTTAATTTACACACATATACTATTATATACTGTACAAGCGAGGGAGTATATATTTTGTGTGTTTCAATGTGTGTGTGTGTGTGTGTTCCATAATAAAAATGAGGAGGTTCTGCGTGTAGTCTTACTTCATTACAAATTTTATGAATATGTTTACTATAATGTTGACACAATAATGATAAATCATAGGGATAAATGTATTCATACAGCACAAATTAAAAACAGACTTTACAAAATGCTTCATAAAGAAAAAATACTAAATCTACACATGAAAAAACATAAATAAATGGTATAACTCGTGATGAATGATAGATAGATGGAATGATGGATAGATAGATAGATAGATGGAATGATGGATAGATAGATAGATAGATAGATAGATAGATAGATAGATAGATAGATAGATAGATAGATAGATGATAGATAGATAGATAGATAGATAGATAGATAGATAGATAGATAGATAGATAGTAGATGGATGGATGGATGGATGGAATGATAGATAGATAGATAGATAGATAGATAGATAGATAGATAGATAGATAGATAGATAGATAGATAGATAGATAGATAGATAGATATATAGATAGATAGATAGATAGATAGATGCACAGAGTCATCATACAGACAAAAATAAAACTCTGCTGGTTGACAGTATTTTCCAGATGCCCATTTAGCAGGCTGAAGTAGAAAGGGGGCTCGGGTCTGTGTGTGAGTGATGGCTTCCTTGCCCTGTCTCTTCTCCCATCTCACCACTGATGGATTAAAGCTCTGGACAGGTTTCAGCCCTATTGATCTCACCTGCCATGACTGCTCACATCAGTTGGTGTGAGGGTGGTGAGGGGGTGAGATGGGATCGAGAGTGAGCAGAGGGGTGGGGGACTGGTCTTTGAGGATGTTCACACACCAGTTTCAACGTTTCAAGTGAACTCTCAGAGATGAATCTGCATCGTTTTGTCAGTGTTCACTGTCCAACTCAAAGCTTCTTCTGAACAATGAACATCTGAAAACGAAGCTTGAACAAAGACAAACTGATGCTAATCAGTGCAAGGTTTTAAAGAGCAAGAGGGTGGAAGTGTTTTACTAATGAAATGAGTCAACTAATTTCTACACTAAACAAACATCTAACCTGCTCATACTTCAAACAAGCCCCGGTGGACTAAATTTAAACTTAATCAGATTGTATCATCAGCCAGTTATCACTTGTGTTTTAATTCAACTGAAAGGTCATACACTTATCCAAATAAGGACACTGGGGGGGGGGGGGGGGGGGGGGGGGGGGGGTGCTTGTGTTGACGCATATGTCAGAGTGTCTGCAGTTTCTACCAAATTTCTCCAACCAGCCCCCAGGGATAAAGTCTGCTGAATGCGATGTGAGAACAAAGCAGAGGATACGCCACGATCAGCGCAAGCGATGACACTTCTAACGCACAAAAATTTAAAAACAAGAATACATTTCTCGTGATGAAAAAGCAGTGTGACACAAGAAGTAAATGACGAAGATGTCAGGAGAGGGCTAAAACCTGTTGTCTGCTTTGCAGCTAAATTCCACATTTGACAATGATACTATATAATAATAATAATAATAATAATAATAATAATAATAATAATAATAATAATAATAATAATAATAATAATAATAACAATAATAATAATAATAATAATAATCTGTATTAATATAGCAATTGTAATAGCATAAAATATATACTAAATTACTTTACATCAAAAGAGAGATACAAAAGTTAAACAGATGTTTTAAAACAGAACATATTAGGAAAATAAATAATTAAAAAACAATAAAAGGTTTTTTAAATGGTTAAAGCAAGGTTAAGATTATAATAAAATAAAAGACAGGTTTGAATTGTTTAAAAGGAAACCCACAAAAATAGATTTTTAAACGTGTCGATAGAAGATGTATCTCTAATATTTAGAGGATGTTTGTTCCAAACATAATTACCAAAATCTGCAAGTTGACACTGAACGACCTCATCCAGACAAGTTAGATTAGGAGAATGCATTGATGAGGTTTACTCTGGGTGCATTATACAAATAAAATTGAATCATAGCAACAGCATTGGATGGTAATTTGTGGATATTTATGGCGAGTGAGGAGAGCAATGAATTTTTTGTCATTATAGTGTTATAGAAACTAGTGGAAGTGAGGCTCACCCGGATGTGAGATCACGCTCTCTCTTCTATCTTAGTTCATTGTATTACTTACATATGCTAATTAGCTCAAAACACAAAGTGACCTATGATGCTAAGAATAAAATTATTACTTGTTTGTATACGAAAAAGTGTCTCACAAATGTGCATTTTAAGTTAAAGACTCACCGAAGATATTACAGTTCTTCCTGAGGGGAGCAAGAATGTCTTTGCCAAATTTTATAATCACAATCATCCATTTAAAGGATTTTGACACATTTCACTCAAAACCAAAAATCTTCTTCTAATGGTGGCGCTGGAGAGAGAGTCAAGGCACCATCCTAGAAATAAGGATTAATACTGTGTGGTGCAGGGAGATCTTTACCCAATATCTTGAGAATCCATCCAATTGTTGTTCAGATATTTTTGTCTGGAGCAGAGCGGCAGCGCAGCCAACTGACCTACAGACCAGCACCATTAAAATACATATGTGATAAATAGAGATGTCTTCAGAAGTCAGCTGAACTGAATAATATTTTCAGTCGTCCTCAAAGACAAGTCATTCTCTTTTGCCTTATTTTGATTTTTTGTCACACTTACAGATAAGTGAGTTTAGTGTGCACACGTGAAAACACCCCCGGGCGGCGTTTGTCACCACAGATTCAGTATCGAGACTCATTTTCATGTGGGAGACTATCGCCAGCCTCCATGCCGGCTTATCTAACTAACTGATAAATAACAGAGTCTGTCACGACGATAACAAGGTCAATTCAATGGGCTGACCAGCAGCAATGTTTTCCCTAAAGCGTTGAGCAGTCACATCTGATGCCTGCACTGACCTCCATGCTAATGAACAAAACAGGGAGAGCGAGGGAGATAGAGGGGAAGAGAAAGCAAATGAATATGAATGAAAGGCAAATCTATCAGAAACACGCCTCCTTTAAAGAACCCCCTCCCTCCTTCCCATCCTTCCCCTCCTCCACTCCTTCCCTCACGCCCCCGCCCCCCTCCGCCCTGTTATATTTTATTCGCGTGGTGAATTTAATAAATATATGCAAATGTGTGCTGTGGAACATGACGAGTGTAAATCAGGCGAGGATGTTCTTTGAGCGCTGCCGAGATTGAGGCTGAGAGCTGACCCCGGGTTAATCATTTTTCACTTCCCTATCGCATTCAATTCTGCTGCCTCTGTGCGCGTGTGTGTGTACATACATGTACTACGACGAGGCATGCACGTGTGTGCACGCGTGCCGTGCCGTCGGAAGCAATACACAATTCATTATAAACTTTGTACACATGATTAGGATAATATTTACCTTCAAATATATGCAGCGTGCGATGTCAGTGCTTAAACAAATCCGAATTTTTGGTATTTCATACGTTTGCTTTAGGTTTAGTTCTGTAGCACTTTATTTGCACATTTTAATTGAAGCGGCAGCAGCACTCTTTTTTGAAGGATTCCAGTGCAGCAATCAAAGATGAGGAGATCCGGCAGTGTCACGTGCCCTCACTTCCAGCGCCTCAAACTTGTCATTGGCTCCGAGCAGCACGTCCTTGCTTCCGGAAAGCAGGTGGAGACAGTTTCAGTCTCAGCTCACGATGTTAATCTAAACAGTTTCGCTTTGTCCTTCTCTTTGTCACCCTGTAGTTAGATTGTTGATTGCTGGGTAAACAACACAATGCTAACATGCGATCAGCATTCTAAGTGGACCAGGTGCGTAATGATGGCGGCCTCCTGGACTGGTGCATAATTACTCGTCTTAAAGTGCAAGTCCATGCAAAATGTTCATACGCCGCTTGCCAGTCTGAAAGTGCAGCGTGCCTACCGCATGTCGAGGCGTGCATCGCAAGTCCCAATCGCGGCAGTGAGGCTAATTATTTGTCTTTGTAAGCGTAAGGATCTATGCAGCTGGAATAACATGACTGTGAACATTCAGCAATCAACAGTCAAATTTACAAGTTCAATTTGGTATTTCTGCAGAGGTCAGATTTTTGCACAACACAACATGTTCAAACTGGAGCGTGTCACTGGACAGATTGTGCATGGGCATATTTCAGATCTGTAAGCGAGGAACAAGATTTTGGGGCCAGCAGCCTTCTGGATTCTGATTCTAGTTTGACCAATCCCATTTGAGCAGGCTTTGGTTGCCCGCAGGTAAACAGGCCATGTGGAGGGCAGAGGGAGGCGGAACACAT
Source organism: Pleuronectes platessa (assembly GCF_947347685.1). Classification (NCBI taxonomy): domain Eukaryota; kingdom Metazoa; phylum Chordata; class Actinopteri; order Pleuronectiformes; family Pleuronectidae; genus Pleuronectes; species Pleuronectes platessa. The sequence goes on along the minus strand of NC_070644.1, from coordinate 4,407,848 downwards.
TGTCCATAACGCATCAGCTTTTTAATTCATCTGCATCCATACACAGATAGCTGTTAATAGAAATTAGCCAAAATCTCGTCTGGAATGAAGACACCAACAATAAAAAGAGTTTGTTTTTTTTGTGGAGAAAAGTTGGACTCTTAGAATCGTGTGATTCAGAGGTCAGACTAACAACAATGTCTTGGCCTTGATATTCAGCGTCTACACCAGAAGGACCAAAATATTTGCGATTGCCTCCAGAGCCAAATTTACGGTCAACCAAAAGGTGACGGGCTCAAGGATCGGTACTGTACCACACTGAATGTTTTTGTCCTGCTGCTACTTCCTTTATGTCGACCAGTAAACAAACGAAGGAACGACAGTCATCCAAGCTTTCAATAACATTTCCATCAAGTGACATTATAATCCCCTTTTAAGTTAATATGCTGAGTTTCTAGGCAAACAGTGGTATTCAAGTGAAGACAGGTTACATCCGGATGTCACTAGTTTAAGCTTAATTCTTGTTCTAACCTTTTGTCTAATATCTAACAGACCAAAGCTTGTTTTCTGATCTTTGCCTTGTGTCCATGTTTTTTCTTTCCTCTTCACAAAAGCCCATTTAGAAACAGGCCTCACAGGTTTTGTATGTGCTTAGCCTATGTCTCCTGTGATCACAGCCTACAACTTTCATTTAGCAACACTTGGTGGTAATTCTAACATTTCTCACAGCTGCTTCATGTATCACAAACCCAAGGGATGCCACTTTGCATTCTGTATTATAACAGTCCAGTGTACAGTCAAGAAAAATGCTCATCTTATTTTGCATAGACTGCAGCTACACATGGCGGGGCAGTAAAGAACCATAAGCTGTTTATATTCATCTTCTGTGAAAGGCTAGAGGACCAAATCGACTGGCTGCTCATTTTACTTGACTTGTGTTGCATAAAGCTGAAAAATGATGACAACAGCGTCATTGTGGTGCTTCAAAAGTAGCACATGCTGTCTTAATTAAAAATGTCCTACACTCAGGCCACACATCATATGTGCGGGCACTGTGTGCTTATTTAAAATGAACACATATAGGATTGGGTAATACCATTACTGGTTGCTGATGTGCAGAAAGGAGCCGGTGGACTCGGCTGCAGCGCACTCATTCAGTAACGTATCACTGCGGTGCCTCGTTTGTCGTTTTGCGTTCCTCAACATTTCATCAAACCACTGCAGCACAACTGAAATTGTTGCTGCACCAGAGACGACGCCAGTTTAGAGAAACTATATAGTCGAACTGTAACAATTAATGTTTGCATCGTATTAAGTGGAAATATTTTGAATTTTCCATTTCTAAGCCATAGACCTCAGCTATTTAAACACACATTTACGCCCCCCAAAAAAACTGACATTTAATGCTTCTTAATTCTGTACAGAAACTTCACCTTCCAGTTGTTTCATGAAGTCTTCGTTAATAGTAATATCAAAATAATAATAATGATTATAATTATTGTTATCATTGCAATAATAACAAATACTGTTGTTATCAATATCTTTATGGCTTTCTAAACACCCAAAGACAACTATCGATGTGTCATATATTAATTTAGTTTATAGCATTTAAACACTAATGCTCACTAATAAAATATGAATTGCTTATATTGCAATATTGGAGATATGAATGTGTATAATGTCACATATTCATCTTCTTCTATGGTCACCTGCAATTGGAGGCTGCTGAATAAACAAATAATTGATGACAATATAATAAAGTAGAGTTGTTATAGTGGAGAAAAAAAGTCAAATAGTGAATATGATGTTGAATATTCACAGAGGTTGCACCAGCACTTCCCTCCTCCCTTCATGTTCCCAGCAAGGTGTTGTAGCCTGTGGTTGAGGAGAAGTCCAGTGAAAGCTGCTCCAGCTAGAAGCACAACTGTCCTGTGTTGTGGAGGCAAGAAAAAAATTAGCTTCATAGGATGTAAAATGGAACCATTACTTATCATGAATGGGTCGGGGCTCTTGCCTCAGTGTGAGAAGCGTTTGGTAAGTGTGTGTGTTTTAAAAGTTATCTTAGGACAGTGCTTGCTCTTGTTGCCTAAACATGGCACACTTCCATTTTTATTTTTTATGTAAGTAACATATTGTATATTCATAGAATAACACATTGATCACACAAACATCTTTGCATCCTACAAGTTGTATCTACTGTGTCCTTCTTGGCCTATGCAAGGCCAAAATACCGGGTCACTTGAGTGAATGTCGATGGAAAAAGTAAACACCGAGCAGCAGTGTGATGCCTTGCTGCTGCACATTGCAACACAGAGCACAATTAAAGCAAAGGCTATTTGTTTTGTGTGGCCCGGGGGGGGGGGGGGGGGGGGGGGGGGGGGGGAGCTTCAGTGCTTCGTAAGGTAAACATCACCGGTGAAAGCACTTGAGAAAAAAAATCCTCTGAGAAGCACATCTGTCCGTGTGGAGCAGCTTGGTGTGGAGCGTCTCCACACACAGACCCGATCGTCACCACTGGCTTTTTTCTGCTCTTTTCAAATGATTGCGCTTCTAATCAAACATAATTTCCTCGCTAGCTCGGGCCCTCGCTGCAGCCCCTCTCACCCGCGCTCCCTCACCCTCACCCGTCCTCACCCCTTCACGGTAGACCCTAGCCCAGGGCCTGTTGCCAAGGCAACCGGCATCTCATTTCTAAAGTGTCAGTTTGCATTATTGTCTTCACGCTTTCTAGCAATAACCTCTCTCCCTCTCTCGCTCTCGCTCTCTCTCTCTCTCTCTCTCTCTCTCTCCCTCTCTCTCTCTCTCTCCCTCAGTCTTTGGCCGGTCTGTTTGTCTGTCGCCCCCCCCCACAAACATACATACATACACATACGAGCATACACAAATACTCATACATATCCCCCCCCCCCACACACACACACACACGCACACACACACACACTCCCCTTCAGTGCACTTAAACGTCCTCCCTCTCATGTACACACACACATATGGAACACAAACAAGACACAGAGTGTGCTACTGTGCTAAATGCATTCATTACCCTTTCCCTGCCGAAGAACAAACAGAACATTTTCATGTTTTCATAAAAATTGCTTCCTTGCGCCATTACTCTTATTTAGCCTGTTAACAAATTAAAGGTTGAGTGTATTACTGAACAGTAAGGAAGCAGTATTAATGCAAACAAGATTTGGGAAGAATATGTTAATAGTTGACATTTCAACAAAACTGGATGCATTTTTAATACAGCTTTGAAGGTAATTGTTGAATCAACTCAAAATATGAGTAAAGAGTTAAAAAATATAAAATGTCATTCAGTACAGCCAAGGCCTAGCCTGGATGCCAGACGAACTTAGCCCCGCCCACAACATTTTGGTCGGGCAGTTCGGTCTGGAGTCGCTCCATTGGGAAAAAATTATGGGGCGTGTTTCAACTGACCAGGAAGTAAAATTCCTCTTCGCTCAATTGGATAGACCTACAACCAATCAGAGCAACGTAGTATGTGACGTATGCTAAGCAACGCATTGTGAGTTATTTACTGGGTTCACACCGGACGCTTCAGCGCAGCGCCAAGCCTTAAATAACAGCTGGCTCCCATCCACTCCCATGTTAAAACTTTGTGCCGGTCACACCGGAGGCTGAAGCACCGCGAGGCAGCCTTGGCGCAGCGCGGTGCTTCAGCCTCCGGTGTGACCGGCATAAAGCCGTGCAGCGATCTACTGGATCAACGGGTGATATTATTAGCGCTGCCCGGCGGTTCAGCGTCGCTTCAGTGTCCGTTGTGAACAGCCAAGCGCCGGGGCGATAGGGATTAGCGCGGTGCTTTGGCGTCGCCTCCACGTTCTGTGTTCCTCTTTCAAAATGAATGCGCTGTCGATATCTTCTAAAACAGACTCAATGGCAGCATCTACACATCTCAGCTCGCCAGCGGCAGGCATGTTTGTTGAAAACGAATTCAACCCGAGGGCACTGTGATGACGAGGTTGATTACGTTACCGTTGATCATCTGTCAATCATCGTATAAAGCCCGCCCTGACAATCTGATTGGCCCGGTCGGGCCATAATTTTTTCCCAATGGAGCGACTCCAAACCGAACTGCCCGACCAAATTGTTGTGGGCGGGGCTAAGTTCGTCTGGCATCCAGGCTAGCCAAGGCCCAACACTCCCATTATATTCAATCAAGCTGGACCCAATTGCACACATCATAGATATCAGTTCCCTACATATGCTTATTTCCTGTCAAGATCCATGAATTCTTCTCGGAGAAATCAATGAGATGGTTGAAAAAAAAATCTCACAACGTCAAAGAAAGTGATTTTAAAAACAAATCCTGGATCCCCCCTCTGCAGATCCACACCAGAGCTTGACGATGGGTATCTGGCTTCTTCCGTGACCCATACTCCTCCCACTCCTTCCATAATGTTTGGTGGTAAACTGTCAAGTCATTTTTGTGTAGTCCTTCTAAATATCAGACGGACAGGGGTGAAAACATAACCTCCTTGGTAGAGGTTACAAAGAACAAAATATATGAAAAAAGAGAGTTCCATAGTTTAAATCAGCCAGATAAGATTAGTCAGAGGGTAAATAAAGACATGTGATTTAGAAGAGACTTGTGTGTGTTTCCTGTGTCGGTGAGCTACAATATAACAGTGTTAAGGAAAATGTTAAACCAATTCTGACACGCACTGGAAGCCAGCAAAAAGGGTTCTAACATATGAGGTATTTTTCCTAAAAAGCTATGCACACATTTAAAAAAGTTGAAAAAAGATGAGGTACACCTGAAGAAGTGCACTCCAAAACAAGAGAATCAGAGTCCAATAAATTCAATAGCAGCAGCTGAGGCCACTGAACGTAAGTGGCTGCTTTTAAATTACTGTAAATGGAACATTTGTATTTGTTTCAATTGAAACTGTAGCTCGATCAAATTTTTGTTCAGTCTGTAGTATAAAGTATTGAGAATTGCAGAGATCTGTCAACCGAGGAAATTAGTCTACAAAATAGAAGCTTCAACATCTCCTTAATATAAACTTGTATCTCATATCACAGCCAGCATGAATTCAATTTGCAACAGACACCTTTATTTTTTACAAAACATTTAGTGATTTTGCAACGTGTGTTTTTTGCAACAGTGTTTCTGCTGCCAGCATCTGCAGAGAAATTCATCAAACTTCCTGTCTTGACTTCAACTCCAGGTGATTGATCGAGATGACATCATATATTGTTTGATTACCAAACTCATCATGTCGTTCCCCTCCTATCTCCTCCTATCTTTAGTTAATTGTGATTTTATCTCCCATATGAAAATCTTAATTGTGTACAGTTCATGGGGGGATTAGTTTATTACAATGACATTGTCTCTGCAGCTGCATTTTCCCCAAAAACGGCTCATGACCATTGAACTCCATTTTTCATACAGATAATGTCAGTCATTTCTCACTGGTCTGGATTTCTGTAAAGCCACTCAAGGAAAATGCTGATATGACATTTTGGGCTCTATTTTTAAAACTGACTTGACCTGAAATCTAAACAGCTCCACCCGAGACAGCTCCGTTGAGCCTCGGTCCCGTCCTTTCCTGTAAATAAAACGTAAGCGTCTCTTGTCATGGTCTGTTAAAAGTCCATTTTTTTTTAACTTTTTTACTTAAATAATGCCATATGTTTTCATAGATTAGACTTCTTGTATTATTACTAGTGCAGTGTCATTAGTGAGTCCTCCTCAAACAGTTCTACAAGATACAGTCGCTTTTTATTTTTTGTTCACAGAGCTTTTTAAGTCTGTGGTGCAGATTAAAGTGTTTGGCTTCATCCTACCTTTGTCTGCAATGATGTCGATGTTTTTTCATCAAATTAAACATAATGTTCTTTATTACTGTTCATAAGTGTCTTATACATAAGTTGAATGATTTACTGAACTGCTGGTATTATTTTTTTATACGGGCTAGGATCACTGTTTCCGATGTTTGTTAAACAATCAATATATTCATACCCAAGTTCACAACTTTCAAAATCAAAGCAATTCAGCTCGGTACAAAGAATTGCAACAACAAGATGACCGCTTTTACTTTGAAGACAAATTGCTAAAGAGGAACTGATTCTATGAATGTTGCTGCACTGAGGGAGATCAGCACCATATCGATAATAAAAACAATTACATTATCAAACTGATCTGGTGGGACAGATATTATTGGCCTCAGTCTGCCAGTTCCCAAATGCTGCTGTAGATAATTGGAGGACATAGAAGAAGATTTAACTCGTTCCACAGACTGAAGGCACACTGTCCGACCCTACAGACTGTGGGAGGCCCTTAAAATAAATGGTTCACGAGGCATGGGTTCTACAAATACAGACAGTCTGTGGAATCAGTCAGTAGACAAAATGAATAATACTTAAAGCTAAAAAAACTGTCCCTCAGCCACCTGGGGGCAGCAAAAACAAGTTGATATGATATTATCATAATGATATTATCATTATCATTCATTTGCAGTCTGGCTACCTGCCAAGAGTAAGTGTGTTTGGTCTCAGCAATAATAACAGAAGTAAAGAAAATACCTATCTCCTCAGCTGGTAAATGCTCCACTGTGTTCACCAGCTCATTGCAAACCTTATTTGAAAGGAAGGAGATATATAAACTCAACCGAAGCTTTTCTTTTTTTAACTGTCAGTATGAACAACCTGGACATATAACGCCATTTTAAGTTGATGTGGTTTGGTAGCACTTGTAATTAAGCAGTACTAACAAGTAATATTATTACCAAAATATTGACAAGTGCTGCTTTAAATACAATTATAAAACACCATTGGCTGCGGCTCCGGAGTAAGAGCTTACCGTCTAACTAGAGGGTTGGTGGTTTAAACCCGGCTCCTCTATTCAGCAAGCCAACGTGTCCTTTGGCAAGACACTGAACCTCAAATTGACAGTGATTGAGTGATGTGTGATAAAGAAAGTGTTGCACACAGATGCACTCTATGAATGTGTGTGTGAATGGAGGAATGGCTAAACAATATTATACAATGTAAAAACAGAGCATTCACCACATTAATATAATGAAATACACTTTATTTATATAGCACTTTCCCTGAAAATGTTACAAAGTGCTTTGCAGAAAGAAAAAATAGAGACCGGAATTAAAACAAGAGAAAGATGATCAGTTGATAAAACAGAGGGTTTAAAATGAAGTTACACACAAAGATAAAACACAGTATGTGTCAAGAATTCATAAAATGATTGTAAACCAAACAGCTCCAAAACAAATGCACGTGCTCATAACTCCGTTTGCAGATATTTATATTTACAGAGGTCGTTACCTTTATATCCAACAATACTTTTACTTCCATCCCCCCCTGGTGTTGACATGTTTCAAACTAATAACGCGGTAAACAAAAAAAAATGCCAAGCATGAAGGTATGAGCCAAAGCAAATGCAGGAGTTGTGTGTAAATATCACCAAACATAATGAACTTACAAGCGTTTAAAGGTGCTTCCACAAAGTGAGCACCAGTTCATAACACAGTTATGTAAAGTGGAGTGTTTTTGAGGCTCTTAAGTGATCATTACCTGTGAGCTCACTCTCATTAGAAGCTGAGAACACTGTGAAGTTTTGATCGTCCCCGCAGTCTGGAGACGTGTGTGAATATGTGAGAACGCGTCTGATGTGCGGGGGGGAGGAAGAAATCAGTTTCTTCCGCCTGATGTCAGCTGCAAACATCAGCTGAAGCGAGGCGGAGAGGAGATGAAGGGTGCTGGGAACAAAGGAGCGCTGATTTATGCTGCATGTGCGAACATGGATGAGACGTCCGTCGTGACAAGCCACGCGTTCGCAGTGACTTGGGGAAATTAGGTATATTTACAACTTTCCACCTGGCTGAATGATCTTTACATTGGCTGAATAATCACCAGCTGACTCTTTGAAAGTCTGGAGTGGCGGGTCTAGCGTCTAAATATAGGTGAAGTCATACAGTGGGCCGTAAATGTTGTGACAAATCACTAAGTGACACGAGACAGAGAGTAAATGATGACACATATGTGATCTTGATATCATTGTTCCTGAGACCAGCAGTGGGAAGCGACTGAGAACTTCTATGTTCTGTCAGCAGAGGTGGAGAGCAAATCAAATGACTATGTTGACATGGACAACATTATTATAAATATTGACTTTATTGTTAAGACATTATTTTGATTGTTATGTTGGTATGAGTTGCTAATGGAATATTCCAGACACATCCCTTTTTATATGACACAGAGCATTTGGCATCAAGCAGGATAATGCGAAAAGTCAACGTTAAAATGCGATTTAGACGTACACATAATGCGACTAAGGTAAGAAAAATGTATTCAGGTTAATGTAACCAGAAAATGTTTACATGGCAGAGTATTGTTACAACTTTAGTTTTAATCTGGTTAATATTGGAGTAGTGCTGTTCATATAAACATAGTCATAGTAAATTCTTGCTTTGCTATTATTTCTATCATCTATAACTTTGCCAAATCCAACCAGCTAGCCCAGCATGGTTGCGCTGACTCGTCACTTTATGATTCAGGATTCAATATTTTATTACACTCAGTGTGCACACGACGAGACGACAATCACAGCATAACACATTATAAGAAAAGAAACACATATAACATAACCCCCTCCTCATTACAACATAACATAGATCTGTGGACGTAAAGTACAAAATAAAAACAAGAATACTATGGTGTTTGGTCTGAAGAAGTAGCACTGTAGAACGTATTATATCCTCTTTTCTTGTAAATACGCCTTTGCCCTGCAGCAGATCAGGTGCTTTAGCATGGAGACATACTGATATTTTGTATTTCATGTAATTTCTTTTGTAAAATAATTATCTTTGGGGCATGGATGTTTGGGAAAGTTTTACTTCTATATATATATATATATATTACAGAGCAAGATATTGATTAATGAATCGGTTCATTGATAGCTCAATCAATTTAGTTGCATTCGATCAGTGGCATAATAAGTTAAATAACCATAATAACTGCTAGAAGTAGCTGTAAAATATGTTTTTTAAAAGCAATTTTTTCTGCTGAATTAGATTGTTGAATATTATTCTTGATACATTAAATTCTGAGCAGCATTTTTATAACTGGTTTCGTTGAAGCTAATTAACTTAATCTGTATCAATCCTAGTAATGCACTGAATTTCATATAATAGCTGCTGGAATGAAATAATAATAAATATAAGGGACTCCCTGAGTAGTAAGTAAAGTATTTGTAAAGGCATGAAGTAGTATGAAATGGCAGTAGTCCAGTATTTTAATTTATACTCAACTGCTTGGATAGTTGAGGACAGTAATTGTTCATCCAAGTATAATATTCAGATACAGCCTGAATGTAATTGTATCTGTATTAATGATCTAATAATACCATACAGACTAATTCAACACTTTGCTAAGAGCTGCATGGATCAACAGAGCTATGACACTCGGTCAAAGTGCTGAAAATAAACCTTTGTGGTTCTGGGAGCGACAGTAATAACTGCATCATTATCAATAATATGATCCATTGAGGATTAAACTTAGCATAGGAGTCCTTCCTTAAATGGGGCTGCTGCTGTCAGTTAAGATATCTAACAAAGGCGTTTTTGCCTAATGGTGTGTGGTCCAGTAAGACTTATCTGCTCTTGTACACACAGATCGTGTCTTCTCTGTCACAAATAATTGTTGCATATGTTATGGTTCATAAGTGAAAATCTCAGCAAAGTGTCATGAAGGGAAGGACTCTGTATTCCCTCTTCCAGGTGAGTTGCCCCGTCCAGGCCCGCGGTGCAGGGCTGGGTCGTCCAAGGCCTCCCAGGACCTGGAAGGTTAATATTTGAAGGAAGGATGGCCCATAAATGTGAGCAAAGGGACTTTTAATTAAATAAGCACTTCTTAAATATTCCCCTGGGCCTGCTGCTTTTGTTTAAAGATGATTGATTGACTACTATCTCTCCAGGCAGGACCATTAGTTTCGCCACTCCCCACCATACTCCATCCCTCCTCACCTTCTCTCTATTTCTCCAGCTCTGCCAACATCTCTCCTCCCTTTCTCTCTCAATTACCCTCCTTCTCCTACCTCCCTCCCTTTTTCCCCTCGTCCATCCCACCTCCTCCCTCTGTATTTCTTTGCGCTGTCCAATGCGACTGCTGTCAGCGACCCTTCTTTTTCCTTTCCATCAGTCCACGTCCCTGAGCCTCTCTCAGGAGGCCCATATTTCTCCAAACTCATGACAAGGTAATGAGGCCATGCTAAATCCTGCCACGCCCTGGAGCTACATCAGAAGGTGGAGGGGCAGGTCGGCCGCTGCCTGGCCTGGCTGCCTCTACGTCTGTTTCAGCTACACCGTGAGGCATCTGTCATCGCCTGTACTCTGAATAAAACTTTCTGATCTGCAGAGCAATGCAAGCAAAGGCAAGACAAGAACCAACACTCAAAATGAATTCTAGCTCTTCAACCATCGTTTTCTATTTGCCTTTATCTCCCTCTACTGTTCTCTCTCTCTCTCTCTCTCTCTCTGTCTCTCTCTCTCATCCCTCCTTCCTCCGGAGCTGTGCTGTAACAGCAGTCTGCCATGCTCTGCTGATTTCTAGCTGGAAGATGGGGATCGGCGGGGGAGCTCAGTCTGGCTGTGGACAGCTGAGCCATGGACAGCACACATACACACACACACTTTCTCTCTCTCTCACACACACACAAAACGAAAACGGGTACAGACTCTATGAGCGGCCCAGGTATGAGAGTAACTGTGGGTGTTGCACCTTGTTGTACTGAAACTGTAAGAAACGTGCAGCATACTGTAGCTTCTCCTTGTGTTTGAATGAAAAGAAAAACTTAATTTGTGCCTGTGCACTGCATCTATTAAAGAAGACAGTATGTCAGGATGTTACTGCATATCATACTTTGCACTCTTTTATATAGCTCTTTACTCTGCATTGCAAATTCAAACAATGTAATCTGTGTTTCTCTCTACTCTACCGAGATGTCATTCAGTCCTTCTAATCGTTACCTTGAGGTAAAAGAATGGTTTGAATTGATATTCTGCACTTTTTCGCTCCGCAGAATTCAAATGTATTGTATCTTTTCTTGAACATAATAAATGGCATTGCAAAACATTAATCACGCCCCAACACTGTGCATTGTGCCGAAATCATTGAGGATGAAATGCAGAGTTTTCCTCTATTACTGATGTTGTATAGTTGTATTTACAAAGAAAGCATTGAACAGTGGTGGGAAAAAAAACATTTAAGATGTTTTGCATTGCACATACAAATAGTGAACGCCTATTCACCAAACATTACGTACAAATGGAAACATAACTTTAGTTGAAAATGTGAAGCAGCAAGACAAAATCCTCAAAGCTGTCAAGGCAGCTCAGAGACCGCTGTGCACTCATTAGCGCGTATTGATCATGTGAACCAAACATGTTTACCAAACACTTTAATGATACTACTGAAAACTGGAACGCAAACACAGAGATTGACATGGATTGGCCCGTGTGTGGGATGGAGTGACACTCCACAGAGAGAGGAGGCAGGAGGGGTGATGGCGTGATAATGGAGGCGGTGGAGAGAAAACACTCGCACGGGAGGATATAGAGACGATGGTGGCACTGCAAGTATTGGACAGAGATGCAGGTAAAGTAATGCTGCAGGTGAGTGGAAGAGGGGGATTGTGGGTGGGTGAGTGAGTGTGTGTGTGTGTGTGAGAGACAGAGAGAGAGAGAAAGAGAGGAGGGGGGAAGGCAAGCATATTAAAAATGCAGCAGTGGGGAGCAGGCCGGGGATTCACAGTAATTAGATGACAAAACGGCAGCGGGCTGGAGATGAGAGAGAGGGGTCACACACAATGCCACTGCCGCCGGGTAATTTGTAAGTGTCAATCACTAGCCTGCCAGGGGAAAAGCAAGAGGGAGAGAGGGAGTGGGATGGTGGGGAGAGGAGAAGGGCGGGGGGGGGGGGGGGGGGGGGGGGGGGTGTAGCAGGGGGGTGGGGGTGGTAGCTGCTAGCGGGCTGCAAGAGACAGGAGGGAGGGAGGTTTTTTGGAGGGGGGAAGTCAGGGGAGAGAGGAGGAGGAAGTGAACATTTTAAGATAGAGACAACAGTGTGAGAGGAGGAGAGAAAGAGATGAGCTGACATGTGGGTTTTATTTTCTGAGACTCGGCCTGAAAATAAGTACAGAGGTAAAATAATGTTATCACATGAACGTTACTCACAGCAATAGCTTCATCATCAGCTTTATTGGCCAAGTGTGTGTGCGTGCACCAACAGGGAATTAGACTCCGGTTCATCATTGGTCTCAATGTTCTCACAAAGTGAATGAGCATAGGCCTACAGTGCACATTAACAATAGACACGTTATACAAAGAATGATGATTGAAGAATTGTGCAAAATTCCCTGTCAACATTGTTCACGTAGTCTTCCAGTAGAAAAAAGTGTGGCCATAGACCTGGACATAGCTTTAGAAAAGGATAAGCGTTTTAAAAATTATTATATTATATATATATATATTATTATATATATTATTATATAATATTTGTTTTGATTTTCTTCCTCACTTAAATGTTTGCTATATAACAGAGACAAATGAAATTCCATTCACCCCAGTTATGTTGACATGCAGGCCGAAATCTCGGAGTCACATCTCTCCAAACCTGGATGGAGCCTGCATGAAAAGATAACACCACAGGGAAGTGAGGAAATCTGATTATGATTACTATTACCTACTATCTTTTTATGTATGTATTTGGCAATTGGGTGAACATAAAAACAAGAAGCTGAAAGATGGATGGGACATCAGTTGACGACTTGCATCAAAGGTCCCAGGCCTGATTTCAGAAGCACAACACTGCAGTTGCTCAGCTCATCCTGCAGCCGTGAGAGACTCCGAGATGCCACAACCTTCATTAATAAACTGTCAAGTCTCAATTTAATTGCAGGTGCACCGGCATGGACGTGTTTAGATCACTGAGTCACAGAGAGAGCTGAATGGATCTGGCATTAACCTTAACAGGATCAGCAATGTATGTAAATATTCATCATGTTATAGGGTAATTATGTGGCTTTTGCCGTGTGGTTTGATGGACAAGTGAATGTGCATGTGTGTGTCTGAGAAAGAGCCCTTTCTTTCTATTCACAGTGGGTACAATGGGGTTGGTTGTTGGCATATTTCCAGAGAAGCTTTGTGTGAGGTGCCAACACAATGGCCGAGCAGACAGCAGTCTGCTGGGGTGCACGGCCAACACATGCACAGGACACCATACAGTGTAACCCTGATCCTGGGCACATGCATGTAAATCACTGTAGATGCACGCCATAAAAAAAATGTACATAATCTGTCTTTGCACATGCAAAATACTGGTATTGTGTCAGAGAGTGATGACATGACATGACATAATGCCACTGACATCCAACAGATTCCTCAGGGAAACAGCGTCCTGCAGGACCAGTGGGCTCTTTATCTGCAGCCATGCACACACCTGAAGAAGCCAGCTCCTGCATACATGCATTCACAATCCTATGGAGATCGCTGTGGCTGTGGCTCAGGAGGGGGCTGGAGTCGTCCACTCACCATTAGGGTCTGCGGTTTGATCCCCATTCCATGTTCGATGGGCAAGATACTAAACCCCAGATGGCCCTGATGGACATTCCGGCAGGGTTAGAGTGATCTATGACATATATGCACTGTAGGAATGTGTGTGTGTGTGAATGGATTCATGGTAAAAACTGCTGAAATAGAAATACAGACCATTTTCCAAATGTAGAGCCAAAACCCAAAAAACTAGATATTTCATTGATAGCTCTCAACCAACAAATTTATAAAAATTAGCATAAGATATATACAAATATATACGGTAGGTCTTGGGCTTCATGTTTTTCTGCTCCAATTGATTTTTCATCCAACAAGCAAACAAATGTTAAACAACAACCAAAAAAGAGAAATGCCAGAAAACAATTCTAACTCAACAGGTTTAAAAGTTTGTAGACTCTAAACTGGAGGTGTATTAATTAAAGATGCATAATTAAAGGATATTAAAACCTTCACAGTTGAAATAAACAGAATGGAACATTTCTGAAATACAACCGAGACAAAGACAGACTAGTAACCTCTGTCTGTGTCTTAATTAAAAGGAATTTGGAGCACTGTAACACACACATGCACACAAAACACCTTTGGAAGTGTCTTAATTGGGAAATGATTAAACTCCTCTTTTCTTCCCTGTTTATTCTTTCGTCGACAATTAGCACCTCATAATTCACGGCTCGGTGATTGTTACCTCTGCTTCTTGTAGCAGCTCTCCCTCCTATTTCTTCCTGGTGTAACTGTACCCTTCGAATGGACTTCATCCACTGCATAACCAGGACTCAAGATACACGGAGATTATGAGACACAACAACTCACCTACTAACACTGTGTTATGACAAGGAACCAAAACACATTTTAGAACTTTTTTAATTACTTGGATATTTTACATCCTATTTATTCAGTTAATCGCTCAGTTTCACATTTAGTAAAATTATACTTTACAAAAATGTTCAATGTAAGTAAGTGTTTAGTTGTAAAATATAAACACTATTCGATTCATTGTTATTATATGTTCTTTTTTAGAAAATGTGAGAACCCAGGACGAGATCTAGTTGTGGAGGATTTATTTATCTTGATGTGAAAAATGTATTTTTATAAAAGTATAAGTTTAAAATTAAAAGTCCTCTCAATCCCTTATGTACTTGCTGTACTATCAATGTATTTATGTGTAATTTATTTATTGTGTTGGCCAAGGTCACAGCTTCAGGCTTGTTGAGTAATCTAAAATAAATCTATCATGTTTGATAGGCTCATCACATTTTATTTTTGCTTTTATTGTAATGTAACTGGTATTCAAGAGACACAGTAATCTCAGTATTAAAGACTATACGTATCTCTTTGAAATGTAGTGGAGTTAAACTAGAGTAGCATAAAGTGGAAAAACCTCAACCAAAGCTTCACATTTTTTACAAAAGCACATAAAGATCGTCTTTTTTTTCTTGATAAATGAAATCATTCAGAATTTGATGAAAATCTCCTAAATATAAAAGGGAGGAATCTCAGTTTGCCTGATCCTGTCACCTGATCCTCTGCAAACCTGGACCCAAGGAAGTGCAGAGTGGACTGTGCCAGCCGTGCCACTAAAGCCACTGCAATCGTTTGCATTCTCCAAACTATATTTATTATTATCCCAGATTTTCATTTGCATAAGAAAAACATAATAATACGGGCCTTCTCTTTATCATTTACTGTTATAAAGACCCCAAAATCATGCACACCACTGCTGATCATAGAACGAGGAACAAGAGTTAATTAGGCAGAATAAAACGGTAGCTCCAATGAAAACTGTTTTTCTCTGCTGTGACAAACAGAAACAAAATGTTCCCTCACCTACAGGGAATTGGGGTGAAGGCAGAAAACTCAGAGGCAGAGGCAGGTACATCAAAACATGATTTTTGTTTTAATTATTGTTAGGGTTTTAATCATTTTCTCCAGAAGTAAATCAGAAGAGCCAGCAAGACTTCTTTTTTTATTTTATTATTTTACAAAGGTCCGATCCTGCACGATCAAGGGCTGAGGAACATACATTTGTGAAAAGAAAACATGCTAGTTGATGTTAAGTCCCCCAGTTAAACAGCAAAGTTACATGTGGCCCTAATAGCAGGGGCTGGCTGTTTGACAGAGCTTAGATGCACCTTCCTCCTGTAATCCTGAACTACAGGGAACGCAGTCATTTCACAAGAATATTCATCCACGACACAACTCGCAGGCAGCTGTGCAGACTGTCTGTGGCTGTGTGTGAGGCTGTGTGTGTGTGTAACCTGACAGCCTGCCACACAATAGGGGTCCAAGTGAGTGTGAACTCTATTCGTTCCCACAGCTGCCATTAACAGACGGAATGAACAGCCTCTTGCTAACAAAGTGAATAAATAAATAACGCTTAAGAGGCCATGTTTACCTCCTCAGTCTCTGTCGATTAGCGCTACTTGACAAAAAGCAGGAAGAGCTTTTAGTTTCTTATTCTCTATGTACGTGTGGATTAACTCTTTGTCAGTTAGTCTCTTTACACTTAGCCAAGTAATTACGCTCACTCTGACAATGATGTTGTCTGGTGAGGAGTGTTTTGGTAAATCAACAATAACCACGTTGAAGAAACTTACTTAAGAGACAGCAGCCAAGGTATCGATACGCATCCAGACAGGTGTATGACCAACTTCACCTCCTCACCACTAAATCAAAACAACATGAACTCAACTGAGGGAGCCAGTAACTTTTTATAAATTTGTTATTGTCTACAAATCCCAATAAGATATATAAATAAAGTTTCATTCAAATATTAGGGTTCATAATTTCCAAGGAGAAATTGAAGTGTGATGAAGTGTTTATCAAATGTTGCTCAAACACATGTTAATAGCGCATTTAATGAGGACTTTTTCTGTTGTTCTGCAGCAGGACGCTGTGTGTGTGCGTCAGTAAGTCAAAATAAACTTCAGTGTGTGTGTGTTCATGGTGATGAAGGGAGACGTGTGCCTCATTGCTCTGACTACACAGGAGCTCTCCGGCACAGGGGAATAATTATCATGTTGCTTTGGATACACTGACAATACTTGTTAGTTCATTAATGGTTTTAGTCTTTTTGTGAGATTTGTTGCCAAATATAGAAGATTTCCAGACAATGCTTATTTTTTTCCCAAGTGGAAGTTACAAGTCTTATCAAATAAATGTCTCATCGAGTGTCTGCTGGACAGTGCAGGTGACACTAACATTATTCCAAATGGAATAAAATGGATTCCATTTTGTTTTATTCTCCCATTGGGAGATTGAGAAAATGTATAAATGAGATTTAGAAGATTTTACAAAATGTATGTATTTCTGTTTACCACAACGAGGCAGCTTTGCAAGTGAGGCCTTGAAGGTACAGCTCAGTAAAGTTACAAATGTATGTTGTTATGCATGGGGTCTTGTAATTTAGTTGTACTTAATCTAGATGTCCTTCACTGAGATTTCCACCTGAGAGCAGCAGCTATAACTGAGGACACCGAGGTCGAGTCCTTGATATGTTTTCCAGGAATTTGAGGCCAAAATCTAAACAAAGATTTTCATCATTTCTATCTATTTTCTAGACAGTTCCAACCTTGTTAGACATAACGTTTTGGCCTTAACTAAGTAGCTAAATAAATAACTAAATAAAGGGTATAATATTTCAGCATGTTGAGTTGTTTTTTTCGCTCTAACACAGAACAGGAAGGCCTCATGTACAACTCAAGGTCCACCAACTGTATTTTTCAGAGCCTTCAGCTGAATTGCAGTTTTTGTCTCAGCATCTCATGCTTATTTAGCAAAGCTTTAATTGCAAATGAGTCCTTAGCAAGTTTCCCTGAGAGAAGTATGTACCGTGATTACTCTACCTGCAGAAATCACAGAGACAAAGCTACTTGTTTTAGTTTAAGTAAGGTTACTTCTGTTGTGTTAATAAGCACTTACAATGATTTAATTTCCATACAAACTACTTGAAACACACAAGTGAAGAAATAAAATATGAAAGATTTAAGCAGTTAAAACATTTATAGACTCTATGGGAGATTTCAAACCATGACCTGAGTATCAATTAAAACTCTTCACAGTGAGATGTTTGGATTATCCAGACTAACAGACCCACTGTTACTGGAAATAGTGGTTTCTGGTGAATTCAAACTTTATTCGTTAGTGCTATGACGTGCAAATTTGTGTCCGTTGTATTCAATTTGCTGCAGAAATGTCAGAGGTGAATATTTAGATAAAACCAAGAAATATCAGCGTGCGTGGTTAAATACAATATATCACTAGCAGTATGTGGCCATGATTGCTTTTGGAAGAAATAAGAAATAATAATGAAGTGGCATCCGTGGTGCTTAAGATGCTGATCAAGCTGCGAGCGAGGAGGGAATGATGGAAGAGGAGGATCAGCAGGAAAATGTTTGGCTGAAAGACTGTAGCGTGCAGCCGAGAGTCAATGGAGATAGAGACAGTGAGTGGAGGGAGGTGGAGGGGACGAGCAAGGGGGCGGAGGGGGGGGGGGGCAACAAGATGGAGAGAGACTGCCTGCACACACTGTCAAGGCAGTTAATATAAGGTGTGGAGATAAGGCCCCGCAGACAAACATTGACCAAATCAGGCATTTCAGCAGCGCAGCCCGGACTGTCAGTCAGCCTGAGAGACAGACCAACAATCAGCACTCTGCCTCTGATAAGGGCTCTGCAGGGCGGCGTGCAGGAAATAGCCAATCTGCAGCGAGCCTGGCAAGGAGGGTGATGGCGAGGAGCGTGGGGGCGGAGGAGGAGGAGGAGGAGGAGGAGGAGGAGGAGGAGGAGGACGGTGTGTGCGATGATGGAGAGTGACGGGGTTAGAGCAGGGAGTGAATGTAGAGAGACAACAAGTGAGGGGGAAAGTGGCCCATAAATTTGGAGAGAAATGTGGTCCAAGGGTTCACGGGATGGGATAATACCCGGGAGAAAGGGGGATGACAGAGAGAAGAGGGGCAAAAGTGGATGATATTCCTCCACACAGCAGCCGAGTGCTCTCACAGAGAAAGAAATTCAGGAGGGAATATAAGTGATGGGGGGGAGAGAAATAGAAAGAGAGGTGTGATACCGGCTCTTAAAATAGTGTCTCTCCCCAGTTTTTTGTCACCTGGGAACAGCTTGAACAGAGAGAGTGTGAGAACTTGCTTTAGACCAACACCTTACATTAATGATTTGCCAACAGCTCTGACTAGCTCATTCTTCAATGTGCTGTTCGCCCTGCCTCGCGCACAATAGCATCATTTCACCGTCCCCGTTGATTAATGGCGCGTGTGGTGTGTCCATGCCCGAGCACAACTTCACATGTGAGCTGCATCTGAGTGAAGGATAGCGCTCCCCGGTTTAATAGAAGAGTCTGCCTATGAAATTCCCTCATAAGAAAATGAACACATCCCAGAGAAGCTGGACCCAGTTGCTTATGGAAATCCGAGGCAGGGGAAGGCCGCGTCAGGAGCTCGGATCCACACTGGCCCCTGTGGGTCGCCTGGGGAAGTTCAGTCTGGCAGCGAGTTTGAAGGGAATAAATTCCCAGCCGTTTACCTTTGTCAAACACATTTAGGTTCCTCCGAGCAAAACAGTGGAGAGCACCAACAGCTGGCGAGTATTTATTTTCGGAAGTGGAGTCAGAGGGGTGTCTGAGCTTCCTTGATCATGAACCAAAATGCCAGCACCATGACCACTGATAACAGTAGGAGTCGTAAACAAGCTAATCACAGTAGGGCCCATTTGTATTCTCGTTTGGGTTTGCACGCGGAGATGTGCAGGGGGAGGGCGCCGAGGGCCAGGGGAACAGGCGAGGGCGCCGGCGGAGAACGGGGACGGGGACACGGATGGAGGGTGGGGCGGTGTGTGAAGGGGTTAAGTTCCCTCCCTGGTTGCATGCTGCTTTCCCTTGCTCTGTCAAGCCCCATTAAACCTGCTACACCACAGCAATATGGTGCCATCAATTACAGGCACGCTGCCATCAATGCAGAGCGCAGAGGAGAGGCAGGAACATATAAACAGGACAAACGGCCACATAAAAGACCTGCAGCTACATAAAGCCCTGCAGCCTGCCTGCCTCTCTCACTCTCTCTCTCACACACACACACACACACACACACACACACACACACACACACACACACACACACACACACACACACACACACACACACACACACACACACACACACACACACACACACACACACACACACACACACACACACACACCTCAGTCTGTCTCGGCATCACCTCTGAGGTATAGTGTGTCTGTGCATGAGTGGATGCTTTGTCTCAAATGCACCGAGTCGACATATACAAAACGCATTCCTTTGAGATTAACTTTCATTGACGATAGCTATCAGCTTTCTGGAAAGGCTGAGAAAAGCAGAATTTGGCCCCACTAAGGGACAAGCTCAATTACAGTGTGCTTCTACTGCCCCCATGTGATGGAAGTGAAACAATTCAGAACAACGGACGGGCCAGCCTGAAGATCCAGATCAGCTCGCTGAGTGTTGTTGCTGAACATGTCCATCCTTTTATGGCTCCTTCCTGCATGCCTCAAAGTAGAAGCCTGGTTTTATGAACATGGAGACTGGCAGCATGGATGTGCAGTATCTGCAGATGTGAAGAGTCAACGTGGAGAAGAATGGCAAAGTGTTCACCATGCTGAGGAATCCATCGCAAGAAGAACTGAGGCTGCTTGAGAGCAAAGGGAGGAATTACCTTGTGTTATTATAGAGTATGTAATAAGGTGCTCGGCTAGTGTATCTACTACACTTCTATGCTTCTAGGGCGGCTGTGGCTGAGGGGTAGAGTGGTCGTCCTCCAACCTGAAGGTCGGCGGTTCGATCCCCAGTCTGACCCATCTGCATGCCGAAGTGTCCTTGCGCAAGATGCGGAACCCCGAATGGCCCCCCACAGAATAACAAAGTGTCGCGAATAGATGCACTGTATGAATGTGTGTGTGAATGAGTGAATGTAGAACTGTACTGTAAAGCGCTTTGAGTGGTCATAAAGACTAGAAAAACTCTATATAAATAAAAACCATTTAAAACCATTAACTTCTCACTATCATGGGACAGAAAAGAAAAATCAATGAGACTATGAGATTAATAGTCAGATCAATAGCAGCGAGCATTCCTTGAAAGGGACACTTACAGATGGGTGTCTCATCTCCATCACAGAGTAACCTGCCTCCCTCAAGGTTCAGAGACGATTATCAGCCATTCAGGAATAGAAAGACATAACAGCTGCACTCATCCGGCGTCTGAGAGGAGAGACACTACCGCTGCTCTGAGATCTGTGAAGGTAATTGTTGAAGCCCCATCTTTCTTTGACTTTTGCTGTTGGGGTGGAATAATGGAAAATTATATATTTGATCGTTTAATAGGCCAAAAACAAATATTAAACATGCCAGATGCATTATGGGAAACAGCTCAGATAAAAAGCAGTCACGACTTGACAAATCCACATCAAATACTGTTTCAGCAACCAATTCAATTATAAGTGCCCCAACAATCCCTGACCTACATTTACATGAGGTTTATGTGATTCCAGTGATTTTCACACATCCCTTTAATTATTGACTTGGATGTTACACTCTCACAGATAATGTAGAATATACACAGAGTTTGATTATGAGCTGACACTCCCTATGAAAGCTCCATAATTCTCTGTGGAGCTCAGCTCTAGAGGCATAGTGTCGCCAAACAGTGATTATTCAAAGGTATTTTTCCTTAAAACTTGTCTGGAGTGTGTAATAGTATCAGAATTGGATTCTGTTGAGTTATTGAGTTATTCAGGGGAAAAAGCAGGATTGGCGCATCTCTCACAAATAATTAGGTTAAAAAAATTGACATTTTAGACATTCAGAAGGTTTACCATTTATTGGATTTATCAAAGATTTATAGAATTATAAAAAGCAGCACATTGAATAACAACATTAGAATTTCTCTTTAGGCCTGTTGCATGTTAGAAGGTGACAAAAGGCTTGACTCACTTAAAGTAGCAACAGCCGTAACAATAATGAGTAGAAGACACTCAAGACTTTATTATTTCTTATTATGTTAGAATTTTAAAGGATGGGTTTACCCAAAATGTTCCATATTTTCTCACTTAACATTATTATCTAGTCGTGCATTTAACATTTTTTAAGGTTTTCAGATATCTGTGGCTCTTCACAGACCTCACTGTGAAGCGTTTTCATTGGAACTATGTTGAATCGGAAAATGAAAAATGGCACACTGAGATCTGTGGATTAACCAGAGTAATCTGGTGATTATTTCTGAATATACAAATGTTCTAATTTCTTCAATTTCTAACTGTTCTGTTCAGCTCCATTGAATTAAGGCAGAGACAAATAAACCAGCTTCTCATGGTTGGGGTAAACCAACCCATTAAACAGGTTACACAGTAAAAATAAAGTTAAGTTAAACAAAGAGAAAGGTATATATTTACAAATGTTCTCACATTGACCTGAGTCTCATGTGGAATTTATCTGAGAGGAGGAACTGCTGCTACCGGAGCTCTTGGTCTTCTGCCCTCTGGTGGCGCTCGGCTGCCGCTGCACTCTCTGGCTGGAGCCCTCTCTGCTCTTCTCGCTGTGGCTCGCTCCAGCTTTACTGCGCACTGCTGACAGGAAGAAAACATATGATGAGATGAAAGATCAGAAGGAGGAGGAGTTATTCTGACTGCAGCCTTATGTTTATTCCAAGCTGCATGGCACGTTAAAAAATGTAAAGGACGATGGCGAGGAAAACAGATGAGAAAATATGCATTTCACATACGACGTCAGAGAAAATGGTTACAGATGCTTTACCTTCTCTTAACATAGCACATCTACACTGCACACCTTAAAGTAGCATGCACCATGAAGTGACTAGAAAGTGGTTTTAGCAATTAGTAACTGTGATGGCTGAGTCTGAGGAGTTAACTTGGGTCTATATGTCTTCATTCAGTATGTAATGTAAAGAAGGCCTGGTAAAAACTATTACTATTTTAATAGTGTAAATACCAAACAGCAACAACCAGACGGAATGGGGAGGCTTTAAGAATTTTCCAAATTCATATCTGGGGTAAATAAATAATTTTTGATTTGAAAATTCTTGTTCAGTTCAGTTAAGACACAATCACAAAACTTTAGATGAATTGTCTCGAGTGAAATCTCTCATTTCCCTCATTTTCTTCTAGTTTTCCTATGTGCACCGGCCAACAGAGATAGATTATTGCTTTTTGTTCTTTAAGCCCCATTATTTATCTTCTTCACTCACACAGACAGACAACTCCACCTCAGAAGGAAAGGACACTTGGCTGCCAAAGAAACATTTAGCAGTCCAGTGTGTTAAAATGTGCTTAAGTTCAGAGAAATTGGAGCAGAAAAAGTGCCACTGTCCAAATACTTTTCTGAAATTGATGTTCTCCCCAGGAGATTGTTAAATCCAGTATATGGTCAAAGTCCAGCTTTCAATGAAAATCAGGCAGTTGAATTCTATTTTCCTCAATTGCTGTGAAATATTCAGGGAATTCTATTTTTTCTGTTCTCTTCAACATTCATGCAGAGAGATGAATTTTGGAATTTCTAAATCCATGCAGAGTCCCACAAATAAAAGTTTCTGAAAATAATCACATTTCAACCATTAACTGGTATCAGAGGATTTCTTTTCGACTTCCTAGCCACTTTTAAAACAAAAAAATGATGAATTTCGCGAAATGTGTAGGTTTTGTCAATCCACACACACACATGCATGTGCAAACAACATGCATACAACATTTTTCCACTCTGCATAGTTATGAAATGGGGAAAGCAGTCAAAACACAGAATGAAGTGTCGGCAAAAACCCCGACATTTATAATAAGAAAGGAAAAAGGGCAAGCAAGCAGACAGATGGAGGTGAGGGACACGAGTGCACCAGAGGGGACCTTGAGAGTGAGGAGAGCTAGAGTCTTGGGGGCCGTAGACCGCAATCTTAGTGTTGACCCTTGTGGCTCTGAGGCCAGACGCTGAGGGGGGAGCGGCAGGAGGCTTAGGGCTCTTTCCAGAGACCAAAGTGTCCTCTTCTTCAGGAAACAAGAGGGACAGAAAGAAAAGGGGAAAAAAACTGAATTCATGGGGAAAAAAAGGAAATTAGAAAGCAAAGTGATGCGCACACAGTGGTGATCAGCTTATCAGACCTTCTACTGTATAACCTTGGTCTTCAGTTCACCGCCATTCAAGCGCAAAAGCTCATTATGGGGTGAAGTGAAGAGGGAATTTAGTTAGTGGGAGGGGGGGGGGTAGGTGACGCAGAGTGAAGGACGAGAACCTCTGCTACAGAATGTACAGTACTTCAGTGGAGGAATGTGAGTGTTTCACATGCCTGAAGAGGGACGGGAGAAGCAGAGAGCACAGGGAGAATACAAAAGTTATGTGAAAGGTAAAGTCTGTCAGAAAAACAAAACGCATTAAAACATTCCGAAAGTTGGGACCGTTACTTTAAAGGGATCCACTCCCTCTGCAGCACAAATCCAGTGGTGTTTCAACCAGTTTGTAGCCGGGTCAGATATGAAATGACAATGGACTGAGAGTTTCCAGTTGCTATAGTTCATCTAGTGGCGAAGTTGCATGTTGCAGCCGAATCCCCCTCACCTCACCCTCCCCTTCCAAACATGAAAGAAAATCCTTGGCAGCCTTCAGTTGTCATAAAAGCTCAAAAAAAGGTGTTTAGTTTGTCCAGTCTGGGCTACTGTAGAGAGGACCTGCTCCTGATGTAAATATAAAGTATTTTAATATAAAGTGCCCATTCTAGGGTAAAGAAAACAACAATTAATACAAAATAGATTATTACACCCAGGTGAAAACATGACTAGGATTGTTTTATATTAATTTTCGGATAATAGATCCCTTTCATCCAAATCTTACACACTGGACCTTTAACTACGTCCGGTATTATCATTCCACCATCTCGAGTGCCAGAAAACAATAACCCTGAGTTGCAGTTAACAACAGTCATAATGAATTCTGTTCTATATGGGAAAGTATGAACAATACCAGTCTCCTAGAGCTCTAACAGGTTAAAGAGAAAGCAGCCGCCATTAAAGCTTTTAATTAAACCTATAAAATTGCGCCTCTTGACTGGGAGAGGGTGTAGATGAGACCTTCAGAGGGAAGGTCTGAAGGTCTCAGTTTGGCTGTGCACCAAAACATAGTCACTCATTTGCTCTATAGAAAGTATTGAACTGATCCAACACCACATCTCATCATCATTATTTATTCATTATCATCATTATTTTGCATCTTCATATCTATAAAATGCACTTAAATAAATATTGAGTTATTTTGAAATAAGCCTTTTGAATGCGATGGCGTAGTTTGAGCCTTATGGAAAGAACAGGAAACCTTCACATTACTCTGACTGGGAATGTGTTGTTCACACATTAAATTATAACCAGGATGATGGCAGCCCTGCCTTGAATTTGAGCTTTGTAATCAGATATACATCCAACACAAGTAGCTGAATTGATTGTGTTGGGGCCCAATACTTTAAATGATCTATACATTAATTAGTCATTACGTAATTGATTTGATATAACTGCCAATTGTGGTGCGTTAGCAGCTTTTGATGTGATGTCATGTCTGATGTTCTTTTCAGTATCAAATGAGTCACAATTTCTCCAGCATGGATTTACAACTACGCTACTTCCACCTGTGTATATTTATATCTGCCGCTGGTAAATAGGGTTAGTACTGTATACCATGTATATAAAGAGGTTAGTTCAATGGCACATTAACGCAGCAGTTGACATGTCAGTGCAAGAAATGCACAGTGAATGTGAATAATGAATAGGTTCCATTTCATTTTACCAGTGAAAGGTTGTGCTGTGTAGTTTTGTCAAGCGGTTGTTGCACTTATTAGTTCCACTTTCTATGACATGATCTTTTTTTGTGAAACCTGTCTGTTGTATATATTTATATTGTAAGTACATTGACACATAAGCTTCAAGACCTCAGTCAAAATCACCCAGTCATGACAATTCAGGCTTCAGCTTGGATATTGGTACATTTTGTTATTCAAACACAAAGGTCTTGCAAACCAACACCACCACGGATATTTACACTGTGAATACTATAATAACTACTATATATGAATAATACAACACAAATGATCCACTAGCAAAGTGGCTCTGCTGCAGGGCTCTAATCAGGATGAGGCCATATCGGTTCTTTTATTGAGTTTAATGAAAAATAACATCC
This sequence comes from Pleuronectes platessa, assembly GCF_947347685.1. Lineage (NCBI taxonomy): Eukaryota > Metazoa > Chordata > Actinopteri > Pleuronectiformes > Pleuronectidae > Pleuronectes > Pleuronectes platessa. The sequence goes on along the minus strand of NC_070644.1, from coordinate 4,382,070 downwards.
CACCCAAAGCCTTTATCAATATGAATCATGTTTTGTTTCTTTACAATTGGACGTTTATAAGTAGCTAAGATATTTTTCTGTAATCCCAAAAAATTATGTTTCAGCAATCGCCCCCTTTTTTACCAGTAGATCTGTGACTTAAATGTTCTGATATTGATGCGCAGCCCCGGATCAGGACTCTGCAGTTTCCAGCATGAAATACTTCAACCTGAGCAGAAACCTCCTCCGCCACAATACGGAGAAACACCTTCTGGCTTTCCACCTGCGCCCTGCTGTCCAGACACTCACCTCTGGGCTCTGTGGGGGCTGTGGTAATGGTGGTGTGGGAGGCAGCTGAAGTGGACTCTCCGCCGCAGCTGTCGGCCACTCTCTGACCCGCACACATGGCCTTCAGTGTCTGGAAGACTGCTTGAGGAGCCACGTTCATTTTCAACAGCTCCACTATGATCCTGAGAGAACAAGAGGAGGAGCATGAGAAACAGACACACAGCCTTTCCCCTCAGTGTATTCCTCCACACACACCACAGGCAGCTTTCCTCCCGGGTACCAGTGCGCTTACTTGAACACCTCTTGGTCAATAGTGAGTCCTGCAGCCTGGGTCAGTTCATACAGCTCCGCTTCCTCGGGACTGAGCACCTTCTTCTTCTTGATGGCATATTTCTGCACGTTGGAGGTGACCACCAGGGCGGGGGAGTCTGGGGCGGAGGGCAGAGTCTGCTGCGGTTGTTGAGACATCAGTGGTGGATGCCTGAGAGCAGAGGACGTGTGGCTGTAAAACCAGGCACAGGGAAACACGGGTTTAACGTTGAACACAGTGAGCTGGGCGCCCAGAATGTAAACATGGAAGAGATATACCTCAACCTCCTCAACGAGTATCATCAATCACATGAGAAAAGACCGGAAGCACATTGTCATCATCACAGTCAAAGTTGTTTTAAGTGAAAATGTATAAATACGCACTGAGAGACTTGCGATGAGCTTCCACTCTACTGCTGTTCTTGGTCAGGACGAGGGGACGCGCGAAAAATACGTCATAACCACATGACCAACCGGGCTGCATTGTGGGACTTGTAGTTCGTACTGGTGATGGGGGTTCAAAGAAGTTGACGTTCTTATTTACTCTTTAATATGTCTCTATGGTAACTACAGACTGTGATGGTTACGTATAAAATTCATTTGCTGGTTTCTAAATATTGAATATACACCCTTTAAGCCCTTTAATTAAAAAAAATGTCTGCACTATGTGATTCTTAAGACATTGATTATTCATTGCTCCCTTATTTCTATGACAATTGATTATAAATGTCTGAATACAGGACGTCAGCTTATTTTCGCATATTTACGATTTGCTTCTTGTTAGCGTCGACACGACTAGTTTGCATTGTGCATGCGTAATAGAAGAAGATAACAGCCAAAATTGCAGTTTCTGGTTAAGTTTCACCTATGACACCATCGATATCATACCAAGATACAATGAAATGTCACATACAGTAAATTAAATTGTATTTTTGGGGAATAAACTGAGCGAAATAACGGTATTGTACGGTGATGGGGCTTAAGGAACGAGACCGGAAGTCTTCGCGGGATTGTGCTCTTGGCCCTGCTCAGCCCTCTGCGCTGTCGTCCAAGAATGGCCGCTGCCGCAGCAGGAATAAACAAGCAGGGCGCTGTGGCGACGATGGAGACATGCACCCGACACGGGAGAGCAGCGCATGGAAGCACCGTCAAGGTTGTAACTCATTCACTAATGCTCACAGCTAGATGGAGGCATGTGATGGCCATGTTGTTTTATCATTTAGAATCCAGGGGTCGACTGCAGGCTGCCTTCGTGGCTGCTGGTTTTGGGTGAAGGCTGCTGCGTTGGCGTTGGTGGCCTCGGATACTAAAAACACTCATCCTCAGTCGATCTGAGCTGTGTTAGTGAACATGTATGACCAGAAGAGCTCTGCGTGTTTCACCACGAACTGATGTGCGTGCAGTGTAAACCCCAGGGCTGCTGTTTGAGGCTGCTGACACAGGTTCATCTGCACTGACTGTGCCTCACCGCAGCTCCTCAGTAACGTGATCGGTTTGAGAAGTCGCTGCTCGGTGTGCGTGCAAGTTACAACCTGCTTCTCTCTTAATAGTCACATGCGATTTGTGTAAAGATCACAGCAGGAAGGGTTGTGGGTGCAGGTGACTGCGAAGGTCTCAGATCTGCTCAGATCACATTGATGTCAGTGAATTATCTCACCGTGATCCATCTCAATACAACTCACTGTAGATGAACTGAAGATATTCACCAATCAGCCATCAACCTCACCGACTGTCTGTCAATCACAACGGGTCCTTGTAAGGGTTGTGAAACCCGTGCCAGCTATTAAAACACTCCTCCCCTCTAATGTCAGAACTGGTTCTACAGCAGTAGCTGATAAACCCACACACACAGAGGGCTTCTCTGGAATTTAACCACGTTGTGTGTATTCATTTCCCAGGTGCTGGAGTGTGGCGTGTGTGAGGACGTCTTCTCTCTCCAGGGGGACAAGGTCCCTCGTCTTTTGCTCTGTGGACACACAGTGTGCCACGATTGTCTCACCCGGCTGCCCCTTCATGGCAGAGCGGTCCGCTGCCCCTTCGACAGACAGGTCACTGAGCTGGGTGAGAAAGAGGATCTCCTGTTCCTATAGTAACGTGAAGACATATTCATGTCCTGTCTGAAATACATGCATGACCTTCATACACCTGTCCTGTTGACCAGGATCATCTTGACCCATTGTTTCCATATTTAAAAGTTATTGTAAATCTTGTAAAGACACAGAGCAATAAAGGAACAATGAAATGTATAATGCTTATACATGGAAGCTAAATCGGAGATTGTTTGTCTACCCGGAGAAAGTACGCAGGATCTGTAGTGCATCTCTCCATGACTCATCATAAAGTTGATTAAAAGGTGCCTCTTCTCTTAATTTATTGGTGTTTTCCAACACACGTCTGTTGATTCCAGAGAAAGATCCTTACATAGAAATTGGTCAAACCATGAATGAACTGGCTTTAACCCGCAGATATTATTCCATCCAACTTAGATCCTCTGAGCTCATAACAAGGTTTAATGAGACAATGTTGTAAAGGGGTTTATTCAGTTCTTGTTCATGTTTTAATAGATGTGTTATTGCACTGGATCCACACTGGAAAAAAGAGCAACTCCTCACAAAGGAAACTTCTACATTGCAATTTTTTCACCCATCTTTTTCTCTGTATTGAGTGTGAATATCATTTCTGTTTAGGTGACTCTGGAGTTTGGGGCCTGAAGAAGAACTTTGCTCTGCTCGAACTCTTGGAGCGGCTCCAGAATGGAGCGTCCAACCAGTCTGGGATGGCGGAGGATGTTCTGAAAGGCATGGGAGAAGTAAGGAAACGTCACCAAAGTCCCTGAAAGCTTTGTTTAAGACACCTTTCATTCCCAATTCCTCTTTTCATCTAGTGCATAATACGGTGTGATGAGGACGAGAGCCACACAGCCTCGATGTACTGCACCGTGTGCGCCACCCACCTGTGTGCTGAGTGCTCACAACTCACCCACTCCACTCGCACCCTGGCCAAACACCGCCGGGTGCCGCTGGCGGACAAGCCTCATGAGAAGACCTTGTGCCCACAGCATCAGGTCCACGCCATTGAGTTTGTCTGCCTGGAGGAGCCCTGTCTAACTGGGCCTCTCATGTGCTGTGTGTGTAAGGAGTACGGCAAGCACCAGGGACATAAGGTAGTTGAAAACATGCTCAAAACGAATAGTAGATATCCTCACCCGAAAAGACATCCTCATCCCCAGCTTTCTTTTCAGCATGCCGTTCTTGAGTCTGAAGCTAATCAGATCCGTGCATCCATTTTGGACATGGCCCACTGCATCCGCACCTTCACAGACGAGGTGTCCGAGTACTCGAGGAAGCTGGTGGGCATCGTGCAGCTAATAGAAGGTGGCGAGCAGATAATAGAGGACGGAATTGGCATGGCACACACTGAACATGTAAGACAGAGAGCGGCCTTCTCAAATATGAGTGATTTAGCTTCTTTTCCGCTACTTATGTAATTCTCTGCATCAGGTCCCCGGCACAGCAGAAAGTGCACGCTCCTGCGTGCGAGCTTACTTCGCAGACCTCCACGAGACTCTGTGTCGGCAGGAGGAGATGGCGCTGAGCGTGGTGGACGCTCACGTCAGGGAGAGGCTGATCTGGCTGAGGCAGCAGCAGGAGGACATGACCATCCTGCTGTCTCAGGTGTCCACCGCCTGCCTTCACTGTGAGAAAACTCTTCAGCAGGTAGGAAGCACAACAAACTTTTTGTCAGCGCAAGAATTAAGTTTACAGTCTCGGGTTGATGTACAGTAGTGATGCACGAGTCGACCCATAGACCATGCATTGACCTGCAATACTAGGCTGTGATTACTCCACCTCTTTCTCTCTCTCTCTCCCTCTGTCTCTTTTATACACACACATATGCACCAGAGGGTGCTGGTTAATAATCTACATTTCTAAAATATAAATCATGTATATTTTTCTCTATTACTTTGAATTGGCCGGGGCTCTGGTCTATGGCTGAAATCACTCACTACTCACTGTATGGGGAGGTCGCCACTTTATAGCGCTGTACAAATGTTTAGTGAGAATTTTTTCCCCTATATATTGGATTCTTTGTTTCCCACAATGCATCTGCGCTCATGCTGAATGAAAGAAAACGGCCAACAGATGAAAGGAGAGAGAACTTTATGCTGTGAAAACACAATTGTGCGACGTCTGAGTAAAAAGCATCAAATGTGACACAATAAGAGGAAGTGGCATCTCCCTTTTGTGTTCTAACATCGGCTCTCGGACATTTGGGTTCATACATACAGCCTCTCAGGAGTTCAGTGCATGTCTGAAAGCAGCTATACAGTATTCATAATATAGTTTACCTTTACATGTCATGCATAGTATTTGTTTATACATCCCTGCCAACTATTTTTGGTCATAAAGAAGAGGCTGTCACTAATGACACGGTGGACTTCTTCATCGAAAAGTTAAGAACAGGGATAGAGGGTTGGGTTAGCTCTCATCAGGTGCAAGTAACAAAAAACCTTGACCCCTCCCTCAGTTCACGTTTAGTCCTGATGTTTTCTCTTTCTTTTCTGTTGCAGGACGACTGCAGAGTTGTGCTGGCAAAGCAGGAGATCAACTGTTTGCTGGAGACACTACAGAAGCAGCAGCACCAGTTCACCGAGCTGGCAGATCACATTCAGCTGGATGCTGGCATCCCTGTCACCTTCACCAAGGTACATGCCGTCCCCCACTCGAAATCATCCCTGTCCCCATCGATCAGCCAAGAAATCCTGTTCAATGTGAGGGGCTTAAATTGTACGCTATGTAACAACCTACTCCAAACATTTCCAGGACAACCGGGTCCACATTGGTCCAAAGATGGAGATCCGTGTTGTGACACTGGGGCTCGATGGAGCGGGGAAAACCACCATCCTCTTCAAGCTGAAACAAGATGAGTTCATGCAACCCATCCCAACTATCGGTAAGTCCATTTGCAGCATAATGAATATGTATCAGTTGACTTATTTAGAAACTGTGTGTTATTTTTCAGTCAAATCTCCTCAACATTGTCTGAATCTCATTATTTCCCCCTTATTTAAGGTTTCAATGTAGAGACAGTTGAATATAAGAACTTGAAGTTCACCATCTGGGATGTGGGTGGAAAACACAAGCTCAGACCCCTCTGGAAACACTACTATCTCAACACTCAAGGTACTGGATGCACTTTATGTTCTATAAGCATTAAGTTATATATTTTGTAAATGTTACACAACAAATGCAATATATTCTGCAGCACATGGAAAACAAAGATTCCTGTTGATAGTTGACTCTAGACTAGGGTTGCAAAGGGGCGGAAAATTTCCAGAAACTTTCCATGGGAATATTAAGCTCGGGAATTTTGAAAAAAAAATTAAATACGCGAACTAAGGGCTGAACAATAAAAACATAATTCAAAACTCTATTTTAAAGATGTATGGAATGCAGCACACGCTGCACGTTGAATTTCAACCCTTCACTGTGCATTTCTCCATCACATGCGCAGATAATTCCCAGCATCCTGCACACTACAGCAGGGCTATTGAGGCCTGCTGTAGTGGGCAGGACTAGTCAGGTAAGTTTCGATGATATTACTGGGGAAAATATATTAACATGCTGATTGAGGGTTGTTCATCTGTTCATCTAGCCTCTTTCTATTCATTTATCCATCAATTGTAAAATATTTTTAAAGACGATTCCAATTTTTTTGCCAACTATTTATATCTCTGGCATTGCATTAGTGTTTTTTTACAAGCTTTTTTTCTCATCTTATTCTACAGAACAATGCCACGTGCACTATCTCCTGTATGGAGACATTTTACCCAAGCCAATGTAGAAGGAAAGGCTGTGTACATTTGCAAATACTGTGCAAAGACCTATGTTAAGAATGACACAAAGATGCAGAAGCATATAGTCAAGTGTCCAAAGTTTCCTCAGGGCTCAAATCAGCCTATGACAAAATAAAATGTATATATTTATGTCTGTATATGACAAGGTAAATACAGTTAGTATAAATTACCCACACAATTTCCAGTTTATTCCCGTTAATTCCCGTATATTCCCATGGAAAGTTTCCAACTTTAAATATTCCCAGTTTTTCTAACCCTACTCTAGACTCATTTTTCTTGAATAAAAATCCACCCTGGAAGTTTGTGAGCTCAACTTTTTTAACTTCATATATGTCTTTCTTTCCAGTAACAGGAAAACACTGTCAATTAGGTCTTAATTATGCTGGTTAGTCATGCTATTAGTCTTGTCTGAGAGCCATGGCACGAAGTAGGACTGAGCTCACTTAGTCAGCACAGAAATAAAGCAGTGTCACCGTTTATACAGCGAAATGGAATGCAGCACACGATTTTTACAGCAAGATGAAAAATGCAGTTAGAGGATGTACTACCTGGCCCATTTCAGTGAGTGATGTCAACAAGTCTATTGAGTTGTTGACAGATTCAAACTTCACATTGACAGTGGATTTGAAAACGCCACCTCAAGCTGTTTTCTATTATGCTATGTCCCTGACTCTTATTATTTGTGATGCTCAAAGCTCCCTTTGTAGAGACTGAGTTCTTTATCAACGTTCTTGATGTCGGTCTCTGTGCTGGCCCTGTTCAGACCTTGTATCGAATCTGTCTCAAATGATCCCATCACAGGCAAACAGCTCTGAGTTCATCAGTTTACAACCAGTTATTAGAGTGTGTCTCCTGTGATCAGATGTCACTCCCCTGTTAAAAGTTGTGGGGATGGCAACAAGTAATTCAGTGTATGCGAAAAACTGAGAGGTGTAAAAATACTTTACTTCATTTTGAAACGTACAGGTCAAGGGGGAAGTCAGCTGAGTAGGGGGTTCTTCACATGCAGCCGAGAACCCATTTGCGTTAAAAGAATGTGGCCAAATCTCAAAATGTGTCTGGTGTGATTTACAGCTGAACTTAGCACTGTTCACTTTAGATTGGATCAATGGATACCAGGTATGAACCGGGTCAGTGCCGATGTTAATGGAGGTGAATTAAGTGAATATTTCAGATATTTCAGAAGATAAGTAACTAATACGTTTGACCTGCTGGTGGCACTAGAGGAAAGGGGGAGTTAAGAAAGTCAGTAAGGTTGTTTTTTTTCTGGGTATCATGAATATTTGCGGACGTCACAGCAATCCAAGAGTCATTTAGATATTTCCGGCTGAACCAATGTGGTGAACTCAGCCTACATTACATACTAGTAGCTAAAGATCTTAGTTTGATATATTTTTTCATATACAAATGATTTCAACCACTTGAATATGGTTTAAAAATGTGATCTGATGTGACCCTAACTTTTATGTATGTGTGTGTGCAGCGGTGGTGTTTGTGATCGACAGCTGCCACAGAGACAGACTGATGGAGGCTCACAGCGAGCTGGCCAAACTACTGACAGAGAAGGAGCTGAGGGACGCTTTGTTGCTCATCTTCGCAAACAAGCAGGTAATGGACTTCAGACTCCCCACCCCCATGTGCCTCTATCCTTTCTTCTGAGTTGATCCTCAGTTTTTATGATGTTTGTGTTACAGGATGTTCCCGGCGCTGTCTCAGTGGAGGAGATGACGGAGCTGCTGAGCCTACACAAGCTGTGCTGTGGGAGGAGCTGGCACATCCAGGGCTGCGACGCCCGCAGTGGGATGGGCCTCCACGAGGGTTTGGACTGGCTCTCCAGGCAGCTGGTTGCTGCTGGTGTCCTGGACGTAGCCTAACTGTCATTCCCCTGCCTCTCCTTACTGACTCTCCCCTAAACTGCCAAACCCCCGCCCCCGAGCTCTCTCCATCAGCTGTATCACAACCTCCGAGCATTCACTTTTAAGACGACACCATGGCTTTAAGCCTTCTCTCTTCATCTTTCCGTCTTTGTTCACCGCCGTGAGCAAAGACAACAAAGATGTTAATACTCTCGAGGCTCATTTAATGGGAACACTGAAACTATAACCTATCTGAAAGCCTGTCCAACCTACATGCACCAGCCTGAGAAATAAACCCAATGGGACAAAAACCTGAGTTAGTACTCCAACCTCTTATCCTGCTTCAGTTTTAAGGCAGCTTAGGCACACAGTCTAACACATGATACTTTAGCTTTTCTTCGTTCTAACCCTTTTATCGATAGCTAGTTGACTTAGGTCCAGTCAAATGTTAGAAATGCTCCATATCCTGACAGAGTGGAATGTATCTCTGTTCTCCATGTCACATGTTACTTATCTCGGCCATCACAGTGCAACAGTAATCTCAACAAAATGCAGAGTCGTCCTTATTATAGTGACAGTATTGATTACTCCTGGGAAATAACAGCAGCGCCCATTTTAGTTCAAGGGTATTTGCAGGTAAGTGAGATGGGACAGAAACGTTCACTTAAGGTCCTATTGAGCCCAGCAGCTTCGAACTGACGATCTAATGTTTTCCGATTTTGGCCGAGCGCTCACTTCACCTCGTCATCTGATGTAAGCAATAGCTGTCGATGTTTCTTGGGTCTTTCAGTTGCGTGCGCAAATTAATCTTTTTAAGTGTTTGAACCTATTTAAATGCCACAGCTGGTCTTGAAATGGCGCACCAGTAAGGGTTTTGGTTTGAATGTAGTGTTTACTGTTACAAGAACAAACTGTTTACTGAACTTATTTATGAGCAGGAACAAGGATGTTGCTATTGGTGGGTGGGTGGGGGGGGGGGAACCGTGTGAGAAAATTTGTTTCAATGCACCGACTCTGCCTGTTTGGTGGAGTGTCTTGCACGCAGGATTTGACAGATGCGCTTGTCCGCTGCCTCACTGGTTTTCGGTTGGAAGCAAATGAAGTCTCTGCTGTTTCTTAGTCGACTCTTGAGTATTAAACTCACAGCAAACCAACACGTCTTGTGAAAATATTCCTATTTAAACATCTCACGAGTCCTGATCGTGTGTCTGGAGTGCTTAACAAGATGGTACACCTTATATCTGCAGCCTTCAGGAATGTAATGTGAAACATCAAAACCTAACACTGACACTTGTCTTATTATTGAGGAACCATCATTTGAGTTTTTCATTTAATCTTTATTCATTGCTATGTAATGTTTACTACTTGTACCTATGTATAAAAAGACAAATAAAAAAAAAATGCACGTGTGAAAAGCCTTTCCACATAGTTTGTGAAAACATTTACATTTGAACCGTAGAAGCACAACGCGCATTTAAACCTTTGTTACCAGTGGACTTAATGATGGCTTTTGTAAATTATTCATAATGTTCTGCTGTAAAATAAACTACTTAACCTTATCCTTCTGGCTGGCAGATATTTTTCCTTTCTTTAGCACTGTAATCTGCTTCGTTGAGCAGAAGACACTGATGACGGACCTCTAAAACATAACATCCTGACCACAATCGCATTGAACGTCTTTTAATTTGTCAATCTGGTAAAAAAAAAACATGTACACAAATATGGACGTACAATCACTTGATGGTTATGTTGATGATGCTGATGTCTTCGTATGGTTTGTCGGTCTTGGGGTTAATTTTGACATTGGAGATCCTCTGGACGGCCTCCATGCCTTTTGTACATCTCCCAAACACAGTGTGCTTGTTGTCGAGCCAAGGCTGCGGAACAGAAAACAGAGGCACATGAACTCAACATGGACTCATAGCTGGATTAATCTAGGTGTCGGTTAAAGCAGTATTCAGACAGGGCTGGAGATTTAAGGACAAAATGTGGCAGCTGCGGTGAGACATGGAAGCAGGGGCACAGCTCGAGACTTCATCCTGGATACATTTACGTTTCAACATGTGAAAATGTATGCATCAGGGGAGATGAGTTCAGTGGATTTTTAAACCTAGTTTATTGGCAAATTAAGGATTAATGACAGTCAGCATGAAGGATGCTCACCGGTGGCACCCCTATACACTTACTGCCTCTATTGAATCAGGTATTAGCTTCAAAACAATGTCCTGGAGACCTGTTCAGGGTATACGCCACCTCTCAGCCCTAAGAGTGGCTCCAGGCCCCGGTAACTGGCATAACAAATGGTGGTGTTGGGTCTTTTGCCCATTTTTTACAACATTTTTACAAACTGGTCTGACATGATGTTCTGTTTACAGCTGTATTCAGTCTTCATGCTAAGCTAACTATCTCCTGGGTGTAATGGAATGTTTTAATGGACAAACATCATCCAACTCCATGCAAGAAAGCTAATAAGCATGTATCCCAAACTGTGGAACTTTTCCTTTAAAAGATGAACATATTCAGTTTCAGGGCTTAAAATAAGGATAACACATACTTTTTACCACTATGTACATATTACACTGTAAGTTTTTATGTCACGGTATTTGATCCAGAAGAGTAATGACCTGGTCTTCTTATTTTAACCTGTGGCTAACAGCCTGTTATGCAAGAGCACATTGGATGATCTATTGTAAACTACTAACAACTTACAGTGGGTACGACAGTGATGAAAAACTGGGAGCCGTTGGTGCCGGGGCCTCCATTTGCCATACTGAGCGTGTACGGGCGGTCGTGCCTCAGCGTGGCGTGGAACTCGTCCTCGAACTCTCCTCCCCAGATGCTCTCTCCTCCCATGCCTGTGCCTGTTGGGTCTCCTGTCTGGATCATAAAGCCCTGTGCACAAGAGAGACAAAGATTAAGCCACAGCAGACAATGCAGAGATGGATACATGAGTGTGTTTGGCCTGATGAACAGAGGACTTGCCTTGATTACTCTGTGGAATATGTGACCGTTAAAGTAGCTATTCCTGCTGTGAACGCAGAAGTTCTCCACGGTTTTTGGGCATCTACAAACAAAAGACCAAAGTTCTGTTAACAACTGGTTAAATGTAGAGATGATTTCCAAATAAAACCATCGTGTGCGAGCTGAAAACCTACTCTACTGGGAAGAGCTTGATGTGGATGTCTCCCATGGTGGTGTGGATGATGGCACTGTCAGACACTCTCTTGGGGCCCTCGGCCTGAGTCGCAGCCATAACCTCTTCCTTGGAAGGTTTCTCGTTAAAGATGTCTCGGTCTGAGTCTGCGCCCTTTGTATCCTCTGGTTCTCTTTTGGAGAACTTGAGAAAAAAGATGCATTAACATAAGTACTAAACAGAAAAACAATAAAGCGTTATGATCTTGAAAGGGAATGTCATGTAATCTCACCATGTAAAAGCGGTTCTTCTTGAAGGCTGTGCAGAATATGGTGGGGTCGGGCGTTACGTTATCTAAGGCAGGATTATCAGACGCCTTCATCTCCACAGTGGGGGCCACCTGCGAGGCCTTTGCGACGCCCTGAAACAAACTCAGCTGGACCACACGAATGTTCTCCAGCTTCCCGAGGATCCGCACACATCTGGGGAACAAGATTCATGAGACTTTACTTCACATTTGAGATCCACTAGGTACTTCACAACAAGGTGGTGGAAAAGACAAAGACTGAACGGTTTAGTCAATCAATATATTCAACTCTGGTAAAACTCTACTGATAATATACAAAACGCTGACACGTATGAAAGCGAGTATTTCTACTGAACCTCCTTTTGTACTCTTAAATCTACACTTTTTACTTTTAAAATCAATTGCCACACATTTAATGACAATGGCTAATGCTTAGAACATATGGGGAACTGGGATGCTTTTCATTCTATTACTTCCTACCTGTTGGTTTCCACATTGATGACCTTGATGCCCAGCATTGTCCCGTAGAGCACAAAGTGGCCGGTCTCATCAAAGATGATATTTGTCAACCGGATACCATCCACTTTCTCCAGCTCTCTCTCCGAAGCCATTCGTCGCCCGAACTCCATGTCAGGCAGCTGCTGCCTCATCTGTTGCAGCTCTGTGAACATCTAACATATGAAGAAGCATGTGTGATGAATGTGTGAATTCACATCGGTAAAGATTCAAGCTGAAACGTGTGCTAGAGCTCACCGATAATGATTCATCAAACACCCTCGTCAGTTTTCCGGTCAGAAAACGGAAGATCCTGACTTTCCTGTCAGTGGCAATTGTGGCCATCTTCCTTCCATCAGAAGAAAACGCCAGGCTGGTGGGATAGGTTTTGTTTTTTGCAAATTCATACAAATCTGTGTCTGTTTTGAATTCCCAGTCCACATGTTTGGGGAACTTGAAATCACTCGGAAGGCCGGTCCAGTACTCCAGCATCCCTGCTTTGTCTGCAGAAACGATGACTCTAAATCGGGGATTTAGGCGCATTTGGGCCAGCGGCGAGGAATGCATTTTGTCGAAGACATGGAGGACTTCGCTGCCTCCCCGTCCGTCATACACAAAGATCTTCCCTGTGGTTTTTTCCGAGCAGGCCACTGTGGAAATGGCATCTCCGGGGTTATAGATCCACTCACACTGACCTGGATGAAAGCTTCCAAGACAAGAGAAAAATCATGTATTAATAAGAAAGCGTTATAACTGTGCCTTCATGTGAATTCATAACACCTGATTTACACTTGTATTTTTAATTTAGACTCACCCCATCTTCAGCATATTGATCATGTCAAAATTGACAACATCAAATACTTTCATGGCCTGATCATCACCGACAGAGCAGAAAAGAGCCCCTTCAGAACTGACTGCAATGCACTCCAAGAAACCTGCAGAAAATGTGAAGATAATTAATGGTCATGAGGGCTGGACCACATGACTTCAAATAAATATCACCATTTCCCCCCCACATACACTTTTACCTCAATTAAGATTCATTCACAAATTATATCATGTCAATCCGTTTAGCCCATTACCATGAAGACTGTTATAAAAGTGACAGATCCATTCAGTTCATACCGAGATGACTCCGGAAATGTTTGACAAACTCTATTCCCTCGTCCTCTCTCTTCTTCCAGAACTTGACATGGCCGTCCTGGCTGGCTGTGATGATGAAGTCTGTCCTGAAATGAGAGAGATTAAGAGGAAGTCCTGGTTAATCTCTTTGAGGAAAATTTGTTATTATAGGCTTTATAAATAAAAGTGTCTTGACCTATGTTACTGTGACAATTGTATGGATACGAACTTATGTATTGAATTTGTCTCTCTGGGTTGTGAATGAGTTTGAGGTGGACTGACTATACAATATAATAATAATGAATGTTAGTTTTACACCTCAGAAAAGTCTGTTATTGTCTACTTTCCTTGTGAGGCAAACAAGCCTGTTGTTTTTAAGAGACAATATATTGGGAACTGGAAATCCGTTAATAATAACAAGAACATAAACACTATTGCATGTAAGCCAGTGCTGTGCCCCTCCTTTAGACAGCTCCATATAATGGGTAGATCAAGAATATTATGGAAGAGTGTTCCTGCATATTGAACTGATCACTTTTACTTCTGATAGTTTAAGTATATTTGTTTGGAAGAAAGTCACATTTTAAATACAGGGTCTGGACGTTTGAGTACTTTTGGACTGTTGATTTTACATCTTGAATGAGTAAAGGATCTGAGAACTTCTACCAGCACAGAGCTAAAGTTGACTGAAGAGTGACTTACTTGGTGCAAACTATGTGCGAGATCACGTCTCTGTGCATGTAGCTCCTCTCGTACATGGCAGCTGAAGGCAGGTTGTTCAGGTAGACGCGCTCATATTCCAAAACTGAAACGCAAAAACAGATATATTCCACAATAGCTCTGGTTAGCATATATTAGCTTCGATTAGCGGGAGTGTGACAAGAACGCAAAGTACCGAGATAATAAACCACCCGCAAACTAACCTTTCCTTTTCTTGGGTTGTGTGGCTTCGTTGGGCATCGGCCCGACCCATTCTTCCTCTTCTTCATTTCCTTCTGCCACCGGACTTTCATCTGCTTTTCGTTTTAAATCCACATTGTTTTCTGACTCCGCCATCGCTTCAGATCCTCAGCGCGGTCCTATCACAGTTACGGTACTTCCGCCCGGACGTACTTCTGAATTCTGTCTAATTTCTGTCAATAGCCTCCCTTAATTTCTTCACACAGTTAATTACAGCCCAAAAAATATTTTCACCATTTTAATTATAATCATTGAAGGAATTTAAAAGAAAGTTTGCATCAAAGTTCAGCGGACAGATATCTAGCGGAACAAACTGCTTGGCTGTTTCCCAGTGTTTGTTATCGTGGAACACATGGGTCAAACCAACAGTCAGTTATAGGGGAGTACGCGATTTAGTGGGGTATTTACCTGTTAGTAGCATGTTTAAATAGCGATACTCATGTAACAAAATAATTGAATAAAACTAAAAATATATTTATTTTGTTTTTAGTTTAGATTATGACTGTTGTATAGAAATAAAAATGAAAAATGTTTGTGATCGTTTTCCCTCCGACTCCCCCGTTAATCCCAGGAAAAAACAATAAGCTCACTTCGGTAGCCAACATGGCTGTAGACAGAAAAGTCTGAAGTGTGACACTTGTAAACCAAACTAATCCAACTTCAGTAGCTACCGTGTCATATATTCAGTGTCTGTGAGAAGCAGCAGAAAACCCACCATTCTCCGGCATCAACGGGAAACGCAGCCGAAGAGTCAGAATGAGCAACATTTACATTCAAGAGCCTCCAACGAGCGGGAAGGTGAGCGAGGCTTTCTCATTTTAACTGCAATAGCTGTCTCGAGTGTGTATTTTTAAGAACTACAGTGAATATACTCTACAGCTCGTCACGTTCAGGACGTCTGTTTTTCTAAATGTAGCGACGGCCTGCAGTCCTGAAAGTTTGAATTGTAATACAATCACTGGGACCCTCATCTCATTACCTACAGCCAACGTTCCTTGTGTCTGATGGGATGTTCTGGTTGTACAGCAGTTGATTTGCCTTGTAGACCACGTGCAGATTGGAAAATATAGTCAGGATTTCCTCCTGAATTCACCCACCGATTTCTCTCTCTGTGATTTTTCCTCAGGTCCTGTTGAAGACCTCAGCCGGTGATATTGACATTGAGCTGTGGTCCAAGGAGGCTCCTAAAGCATGCAGGAACTTTGTGCAACTGTGCATGGAAGGTAAAAATGAACCAATATTTAAATCAATGCCAGACAAATGACTTCCTTAATTTTCTAACATACTGTAAAGCTGCAGCAAAACCATTCACCCTGCAAAAACCTGCCATCCCAGTTTGGAGAGGCCAGATTTTATACTAAACATTACTGCACGCATGTCAAGAGTTATTGCTCTCCAGATTTTATTACATTACATTGTCACATTTTCTTTTCAGGAAACTCTTCGGGTATTATGAGGAAACTTTTGCAAAAATCATGTGCCTTACGAAAATGACAATCTCTCTGTCAACTAGGTTACTATGATGGCACAATATTCCATAGAGTGGTGCCTGACTTCATCGTTCAAGGTGGAGATCCGACTGGATCAGGGACAGGTGGAGAGTCCATCTACGGTCGGCCATTCCGGGTCAGTCTGCTTCTCTACTTCATGTTCTATTTATTATTCTCTATAATAAATGATGACACTCACAGATTCATGAGTGTAAATCACTAGTAACATATATTAACTTGCTAATCCTGATGATCAATCACACATCAACCTGTATCCTTTTTTTTAACTTTTAGGATGAATTTCACTCCAGATTGCGCTTCATTAGAAGAGGTCTGGTTGCCATGGCAAATGCCGGGCCTCATGATAATGGCAGTCAGTTTTTCTTCACCTTGGGACGTGCAGATGAGCTCAACAATAAACATACCATATTTGGCAAGGTAAGTCTCAAGAACTAAAGTGATTCACATAAATGTTTCTGTCCTGAGCTATATGTAATGCAATTTTCAACAGCTTTGTCAGATTCTTGTAAATGATCCATTATCAAATTCCAACCACAGGTCACAGGAGACACAGTTTATAATCTGCTCAGATTAACAGAGGTTGAATGTAACCATGATGAAAGACCTCTAAATCCCCATAAAATAAGAACTGCTGAGGTATTTTCTTCTTATTAACTTGATAACTTCTTACTTTTGAATCTCTGTGCGTGAAACACTGACACACAAAATCGTTTGTCTTTGCCAGGTGCTTCATTCTCCTTTTGAGGACATTGTACCTCGTGAAACTAAAAAAGGAAAAAAGGACAAAGACAAAGAGGAGGCAAAGAAGTCACAGTCGAAAGCAACAAAGTGAGTTCTGAGATTTCATCTGTCTCTCGGTCTTGAACAAAATCTTTATGCTGCGGCTGCTTGAACAACAAGCAACAGTGCGTTATTTTGTCAATTTCAAAGTGTCTTGATATGATTTGCTTCATGGTTATTTTTACAATATGTTTAAGTATTGTGGTTATTTATGCTTCTGTTCAAGAGTGTTTTGATGTTTGTAGGAACTTCAGTCTGTTATCTTTTGGAGAGGAAGCTGAAGAGGAAGAGGAGATGGTGAATCAAGTCAGCCAGGTACTGAAATACAACACTTGTCTGTGTCAGACAATAAAACGTTGTCTTCCTCTGCTATTTACATTTATGACAGATACAACTTCAGGAAATGTCTGAGTAATATCATTACTGAGTAAACACTCTGAGCATATTCGTTGCTTTGGAAATACCAGTTTTCATCAGTTACTCTAGAAACTGTAACATCTGAGAGCAACCACACATTTGACAAAAATAGTTTTGGACACACACACATTAAAAGCTTATTTTAAATGATTGAATTGTTGTTGGTGCAGAACCTAGGCTGTAAACGCTGCGCAATCAAGCACGTAGGTTTCATCCAGTTATTGTAAAGTTTAGTTAATAGTTTGAACTTGGTTTACATTTCCCTCTAAGTCATTTGAGGTCCTGATTGATTCATTTCAGTTATTGGCCAATGATGGTGATGATCTGGTGATAGTGGGATGTGTCAAAGTATTGCACAAGAAGAATGATTATGTATCAACCCCAATAGATGAGTCTTGCTGGGCGATTTCATTTTATTGTATGATCCATATAAGTAAATAAATGTCAATCAGACAAGACAAGCCTACTACTAACACAAACTTAAGGCAAAGGTCACATTATGATGTCTCTGCTACTCTCTAATGGGAATTACAGGTGCTGAAAATAACCTCACCAATTACGAAACCACATTTAAATCCAGAAGATACTGATGGTTATTTTTATCAGATCCAAATTGCCGAAACTCATAGTTATCAGTCCTCTAAATATAGAGTTAAAATGTAAATAAACACGCTCTATCTCCCAATGTTAGAGAAAGTAACCCGCCCCCCCTTTCATTTGTATCCATGCTGAAAATTATGGGTTCTTTCTTGGCCCCTTTTCCCATACATCCACCAGTTTCCATGGTAATGAAACAGTTTTTAAGGATTTTATGTTCCATTGAAATTCATTTCTTTCTTTCCAAATGTGTAAAAAAAAATCACTTGCTCACCATTGTCTCATCAGACATTAAAGGGGAAAAGCAAAAGCAGCCACGACCTTCTGAAAGATGATCCAAGACTGAGCTCTGTTCCAGCAGTTGATAAGTATGCACAATCACTAATTAATTAATAATTATGTTAGCCTTAATTTGTCCCTAAAGCATTACTTTATATTCATTCTTTTAAAGGAAGAAAAAGAAAGAGACAACTGGAGATACTCCTGAGGTGAGTCAGACATTGATATTAATGTTAAAGGGATATCCCATTACTATGAAAATGTTAAAATGTCTGGTTTGCCCCACCAGTGTCACTTAAATTGTATTGGGCCTTTTCACATGTTGTTGCAGACAGATGACGACGAGGATGAGGATGCTGTTGAAGGCGACATGGACGCAGATGAAGAGTACGACTCAGATAAGAGAGAGAAGATGAGAGAGCTGATCAGTAAAAAGCTGAAGAAACTAAAAGACGCAGAGAAAGCGACAGATCCCAGTGAGGAGCACGGGAAAAAGACCAGTCGCAGGTAATGACCGCATGATTCTTTACTGTGCTCAAACTCTTAGTCATTATGTCCCAGGTTTTGACCTCCCAAAGAAATATAAACTACGTAAAACAGATGGGATGTTTATTAAATAGTCTATCTGGCCACTGCACTGGCCACACAGCACCAGCACTGTCATGACGTTCCTCTTGTAATTGTAATGCAGCATAACAACCTGACAGGGGCGGTGTTGAACTGTGTAATTCAGGGAAGTGTGGAAGCACATTGAGAATCTCTCAGGTCTTACATTACAACAATACCCTGAAAATAAGTTCAGAAGAAGGTGGTTTTCTCGACAAGCAGAGTTTGTGTAATAGAAATACATCAGATGTATCATGCCTGAACAACATCCAAAACCCAAATATGTTCAAATATGATGAGAAAAAGCAACACATTTGAACTGGAACCCAGACAGTGTTTGGCATTTTCTGCCTGAAAATGTTGAAGAATTAACCCTTTCAAAAGTAGTTGATTTTCCCTAAATGGTCAATTTTTTCAGCCAATCTTTTCAGCTCCCCACTGAGTATATTTAATAGAGTTCAGATACACTAGAACACATCTAGAAGAGATGAGGATGTTTTGTAAAAATGTTCAGACTGCAGTAGGGATGAGACAAACCCAAAACAATCATTAACGTGTATTAATTACAACCTCTTGGTGCAGCAAATCCTCCCAGAACAGCCATGTTTTGTCTAATGGTTTCTTTGATAAGGTCGCGGTTGGATTGATGTGCTTTTTACCATTTAAAAAGAAAAAAAGTAAGCATGTAGCACCTCTATTCTAGTTTGCTGTTCATTAACAGTCACATTGGAGAAGTGTCCGATTCTATTGAATTCAAAAAACATCTGATACATATGTTGACACAAGTTGGTTGTGTTGATACGCACATTAAAAACTAGGAACACAGCTCTGTAGATATATGTCTCCGTCAACCAGTGTAGGTTCTGTCTACATTTTTGATTTCCAGATTCATATAAGGTCACCATGACCTTTGATCACTGTAATCTGATCAGCTGATCTGTGTTTAGTGACAACTGATCAAAAGTTGAAGGAAATCCCTCCAGTTGGTCTTGAGATACCACATTCAAGAGGTCACTGGGACCTTGCCCTTTGACCCTTGACTACCAAAATATTATCAATTAATCCGCCAGTCCAAGTAAACAGGTGTGACAAATTTGAAAGAATTCCTGATATAAACAACAACCCCCAGTGGCAGCCATGTTGTGTGATTTAGTTAACTAGATGTCCGTTAAACTAGTTAACTAGACACTGTTTCCTTGATCTATGTAAATTGCCAACCTACAGAACAACTTCATTCACCTGAGGATACTGGTTAGTGCGCACCAACCTTCAACTGAGGAGACCACAGCCTTCATTCGTTAAGATAACAACCCTCAATTACAGCTCAGACGATAGCTAAGCCTTTGACAATCTTTAGTAAAATGTAATGAAGAAGATGGACCAATCTCTTTGCTACAAATTTGCTTCCTTTGCCAAAATGGACACTGGGGATGAGTGTGAGGACATATGTGAAACACCAGAGGCAAGTCAGGAGCTGTCTGAGGAAGAGTGGAGCAGAGAACTGGAGCTGCCTCAGACCGAGGAAGAGTGCAGCAGAGAGCTGAAGTTGCCTCAGACCGAGGAAGAATGCAGCGGAGAGGTGGCGCAATTAGAGATGATGAAAAGTGTGAAAGTGGAGGACAAGACAGAGGAGAGTGAACACACCTCTTCAAACAAGTAAAAGCAGAAGCAGCAGCAGAAGAAGAATAAGCAGAAGGAGATAGGAGATAGGAGACAGGAGACAAAGGCCTCACGGTTTCTACTGAAACCTTCCTATGTCGTGTTGACAATCCTCTTGAATCCACTGGTTGTCGCCGACACAGATGAATAAAAAAGTGATAAATCAAACCTTAGTTTAAAAAAAGAGGAATTTACACGTCAATATGTAACTTCTTTTAGGGTTCTCTTATACAAAACAATAAAAGAAGACCTAGTTTGATGACATTATGAAGCAGCGTGGGATCATGGGACATGACTCAGGTTTAAGTCATGTTCACTGATAAGTAATATATAAAGTTTTATTCACTTTACGCAAACAACAATTTGAATTTGTGAGAACCAGCAAAAAATGTCCTCACAATGGGCAACAGTACATACTATTTTTTCCAGTTTTAAGGTAACTTTAACCTTTGACCACTGAAATGTAATTGCTTTACCTTAGTCCAAGTGATAACTGATCAAAAGTGGAAGAAATCCCTCCAAGCAGTCGCTAGATATCATTCAAGAGGGCAAAAACCTGTTTTTGAGGTCATCGTGACCTTGACCTTTGACCATCGAAATGTTATCAGTTCATCTTTGAGTAAAAAAATGTATGCGAACAGACAAACCGAAATCAATAGAAATAACTGAGCTCATTACTGCTCATCTGTACTTATTTGGCACATTTTCAACATATAAGAAAATATATTTCTGATTCATTATGCATAGATGGACTGAGAAACCGTTTATCAGAACTTGTTAATCCTTTAGTCTAAAATATGTACCCATAGTAAGGACAACTTATCAATATTTTCTTTAATTTAAATAACCAGTTATTTGGGTCAAGCTCAACAAATATGGATCTTACATTTCCCATAGTGCAGCTCAGTTGCATATTTCAAGATGACAGCTTCCTTTAAAAACCTCACCTCAAGCTCGTTATGCACGCTTTCTGTAAAAACAAATCTAGGGCTAAAGCCCAAGCAGAGATAACCCCCCGTGACATCACTATGACATAATCAGGATTATTTTCTCAGACTCCACAAAGCTCCTCCAGAGCCACAGCAGACGTTAAACAACAGTTTTCACAGGCTAAACAGTGCTAAACTCAACTTGCATGTCAAAACAAGACTAAAGCAGTTCTGTTGTGTAAACGGTAACCAAAGTTCACGCCAATCGGCAAAACCCAATTAATGCATGTATACGTCCACCCTTATTTTATGAATACTAGTTATTTCATCAAGATAGACACCCAGTGTCCCTATTTTTCCAGTGTATTTCAGTGTCATTAAACCATTGAGACGATGTTATCAAAAGTATATTTTATAACTATAAAATAATATTTTTAGAGTGTTTAAAGTCGGAAATATGGAATTTTTCTGTTTATTTCATGTATTTATTAGAGGAAGATGACATCCTCCTCATCACTCCACTGATGGTGTTGCCTGCTGCTACGAATTTTTAATATCTTCAATGGATCAGAGGCTTCAATATTTATCACGTGCTTCATGTGCTTTATGATTCAAGATCATTTCCATTTACACTAGCAGTTTTTTGCAGTTTTGCAGTTTTATTTTTCCACCTGAGCCGAGTTTGCTTTATGCAATATTTTCCTATTTTTGTTTGAATTTCCTGCAATTCCACAACATTATTTTATGGGCAATTTGAAAATGTGCACATTACATTGCATTTCATTTAGCTGACGCATATATCCAAAGCGACTTACAATAAGTGCATTTGATGGCTGGGGTGAAAGGTTTAACCATGTCCTGGATCTAGACTGGGCCCGATCCATTCGCAGCACAGTACGCCGCAAGTACTAGTGTCTTGAAGCGAATGCGAGCAGCCTATGGTAACCAGTGAAGGGATAGGAGTAGTGTGAGTGAACTTAGGTAGGTTGAAGACCTTTCAGGGATTCTGGATGAGCTGCAGAGGTCGGATGGCACTAGCAGGTCGACCAGCCAGGAGGGAGTTGCTGTAGTCTAGGCTTGAGATGACCAGAGCCTGGACCACAACCTGCGCTGCCTTCTGAGTTAGAAGGGGACGTATTCTCCTGATGTTGTGCAACATGTATTTAGGAGCGGGGTTGTTGCAGTAATGTTGACAGGGAGGGAGAGTTGACTGTCGAGTGTCCCACCCGGGTTCCTTCTGGTCTGGGTGGGGGGCTACCGCGGAGGTGTCGATAGTGATGGTAAGGTCATGGATGGGTTGAGTGTAGTTTGGTCTTGTCAAGGTGGATGGAAACCCATCTACAATATTGTCACCCCCACTAGTGTCTCCACCTCTGTTTCTGTCCACTCACTTTCACACGTGCACATTCATATCTCAGTTGTGGTTCACTGGACCAAAATCCGTGGACCTGCTATTTGAAACAAGAATGGTGGCACCCCACGCAAATTACTTGCTGTGCTGAAGTAGAAGCAAACAGTGGCTCTTTCTAGGGCAGCAGTGTATGAAATGACTGTGAGAGTGGAAGGTGACGCCGTGGATGATGCAACATTAGTATGAAAATGACCCGAGCAGAACGGAGCTTGTCTTTCATCTCTCTTTGATGTAATGAGTTGGCCAGTTATCTCTGCTTCATATCCTCTTAACATGTAGCCCTCAACACACATCATCATACCCTTCTCTCATTAGTGCTAATGGGATAAGGAGCGGGCCCCCATTCAGTGAATGTGTGTGTGTGTGAGAGTGTGTTCTGACTGACAGCCAGCCCAATGCAGGCAGACTGTAGTATATCAAACACAAGCGCAGATTGTTTTGCTACAAGAACTGTAACCCAACACAGTGGTTTGTCTTGGCAGGGAATCAAAGAGCAGGCTGGTAGGTACAGTGTTAGGCCGGGACAAAGGGGGCATTGTTGCAGGGTGAGCTCTGCTCTCCCACTGTTGCTTTGGGCTTTCAGCTGCTCTGTGCACAAGGAGGAACACCAACTGGTAGCTCATCACCTGGGGGGGAAAAAAGATAGAGGATGTTAGAAGCATCCACTTTTCCCAGTTCTGTCACATTAGCTTTGCTAATGCAGGACTTTTGTTGTTTGTTCATTCATTCAATTCCTTCCACACTCACATGTGCAGCATGTAACGTGCATGTGTGAAGGACAGTCCTTTAGTCTGCAGCGTGCTCAGGCCTCAGTCAGGGGGAAAAGTTACGATGCTGGCTGCATCTTTCTTTAAGTCAAGGCTGTGGAGACAACCTTGAAATTAGGAGTCTCCTTGAAACCAAAATAGTTTTTACATCAGGACTAAACTATCTTAAGAGCTCTCCAGCAGCCAGACGATATTCCACTGAAATATTCCATGATTGCAAAATACTTGGACCTAATCACCTTCATGAGCAAGTTGCCAAATGATTGGCCGAGAGGATTTTTAGACTTTAAAGATCAGTCACAACTCAATTAGAACAGATCCTGTTTGCAGCGAGTTTGTCTCAGCTCAGCTGTGATGTTTGATGTTGTTTGTGATTCTGGTTAAGCTTTTATGCTCACAGTTTGACTCTTCTTTTATGTTACTACTGATCAAATCTGGTTTTGCTACGTTTGAAGTAGGCCTCTTTAGGGGGGGGTTCCTTTATAAGAGACAGTACTGAATGAAGTCCCAAAAGCAGCGTATGTGGTAGTCGCCACTTTTGTTAAACCCGACGGGGCATGACTGGAGAAGCAAAACGCTTCCATATGGCTGTGGGACACAGTGTGAGCAGCTTCTGCCAGCAGGGCCTGGCTCCCTCTGCTTTTCTCCGGTAATCGCTTTTCACTTAGTGCAGACTGAAGATAATGACAGAACTGCACTTCTTGTGAGTTATATCACTTGTTATCACATACTTAGAAATGGTGTATACAGTATATGACAGCAGACTTTAATAGTACAGGTGGAACTTTTCTAAGAGGGGTATTAAAAATCAAGTTGCTGTCACGGTTATCACGCAAATTATGTCCCTTTACGGTACCTCATTAAATGAATAAGGTATGTGTGTGAGTGAGAGAGACAGAATAGGGCTGGGGATATGTTACAGTATTAATAGGGATATTGAGTTACTTTTTCCACTTCATTAGTTACACCTAAACAATGAAATGATTGACAATGAAAACATTTTATTGAGGTATTAATCGATGGTGGTGGCATTGTACTGGACTGAACATATATCACTATTTGCTCATTTAAGAAATAATACAAATGATCAAAGCAGTGAACTGCTGTATCTCCCACAGTCCCTGATTACACAAGCTATAATGTCCAACTGTGCTTACTGATGATTGTTGTCATTGTGGACTAATCTGCTAATTATGCACGTCATTGGCCCAGAGCCTCTGTTGGCTTAATCAAATCGTTATTAGTGTCCCATCATTTGTCGGACGGACATTCCAAAAAACAAATACATTCAGTTCAGTGAAAACAGCAGTGAAGTAGACAATATCCAATCTGGAGAAGCTGCAGGCAGATCAGTTTGTAGGTTTCAACAATGAATTAATCATAAAGACATATTTGCTGCCTAATAACCTGTCAATCAACTAATAAATTGATTAGTCATTGCAGTTTTGCATCTTTCATCTTCTATGTTTGGTCTTTGTTCCCTTTGCAGGGCTTCATTCTGTCCTTGTGGACAGTGCAACTCTAATGGGATGTCAGGCTCTAATTATTCTGACTAAGTGGTCGTTTCTGTGATGCTGGTGTCACTGTGTATTAATTGGCTGCACCTGTCTCTCGTCATTGGTCTCAACCCAACGCGCTCTTAGACAAAGGGGACGGAGATCAAGAAAGCATTCGCCGCCACTTTTGTGCAGAAAACTGCTTGAAATAATCCAGTTCTTGGCAGCAGGATTGTGTATGTTTTGGAACCTCCAGGTGTACACGTCCCTGGCCCACTGTAGCATGTCTGCCCCATATGGGGCACTTGCTCGCTGGAATGAGTATCAGACAGCAATGCATGTCTAGGATGTGGGAGATTGAAAATGAATAAAAAACACTTGGACTCCGATCAAAGTCAGCATTTGACAGTGTGAACGTTTTACTCTTTACTGCTCAAACAAGGGAAAAATATAACAAATTTACAACTGAATGTAACTGCTGTGAAGAAGCGATACCCTCGATACGGTCTAAGATTCATTTCTATCTTACATCCTGACTAATTAAGAGAAAATCTCTATTAATTGTGAGGCAGATGAACCAGCCTACCAGAGGAACCTTGGAACACTGCGTGGGTAATGTGTCGGTCTAGATCACTTTGCAAAGTCATGCAAATTCCTGTGTTGAGGTTGGATTCCTCCACTCCAGCTCACAGTTCTCCTTGGCTTGTGACCAAGCCATGGAGTCCCCCCTGAGGGGAGCTCACCCAGCCATCTTGTGATTCTAGCACATTCATCCACATCACTTGCTCAGTCATTAGACTGGTTTGAGTCCACCATAGCAGGCAGAAGCTGCTGCCTTCCTTGAAGGAATATGTTATAAATTTTACTTTAAAATACACACTTCCCTAGTTACAGTCATGCAGTGTCTATATATTAACTGAAAATAGTTTGATATAATCAGTTACTACATTTTTCAAAGTCACTTGAAGGCTGGAAAATCAGACTACAGAGAAATCCCAAAAAGGCGAGTACGCCTGTTTTGTGCATTTTGGAAAACGACAGAATTTTTGATGAACCATACAGTCATCACTGTACTATTTTTAAGGTTGTCGAATTCCTGTGTCAGCCTCAGACTCCTGCCAGACACTGGAGTATTAAATGCAAGGCTCTGAATCATGAGAGAGTTCTTGGTCTACTGCCAATCACTTCATATGCTTTCTTTATGAAAAGTTAATCATCCACAGCTCTCTGGGTTTCACTCTTCTTTTTTTTTGATTTTTTTTTTTCTTTTTTCGGAATCAATGACAGTAGCTGGCAGCCCCCAGGTAGTGCCAGGCCGCAGGGACTGGCAGGGAGTCGCAGAAAGGATTCATTTCAGTCTGTTTATCTGGCAGCTAATGATAACAGCCGAGTCGTTTCATGTTATTTTTTTAGAGGGCTGGATTCATAGATGGTGGATGTGTCTTCTGGGTGGCTTTCAGAGAAAAGGGTCAGATTGTGAGTGCCAAGCAGAGGGTTTACTCCATGAAATCCTCTTACCTGTCATCCCTCAGATGTTGCAGTCAACTTGCAATGAATTTAAGATTGGTCTCAACATGAATGCTAACTGCACCTTGACTGGACTGGTTTGCAGTCTTAAATTGTTTCTTTTGTGTTAAGGGCAGCTGTGGTTCACAGGTTAGAGTGGTCGTCCATGAAAGTCAGCAGTCCGATGCCAGTCTTCCCTATTCCGCATGCCGAAGTGTCCTTGGGCAAGATACTGAAACCCAAATTGCCTCTTCTCGTAGAGAAATTGCTGCGTGTGCGTGCGTGCGTGCGTGTGTCAAACTGCACTGTAAAGCGCTTTCAGTGGTCATCAAGACTCGAAAATATGTATAAAATATATAAATACAGACCGTTTACCATTTAAGACCATCCTACATTTTTATTAACCACTAGCTCGTCTCCATCTTGTCATTTTATAAGTTGCAGAATGAAAACTTGAAGTGGGTTAGAGATTGAAAACCACAGTGATCATTTCTCAGAAAACATCTGTAGAACTGTCCAATCAAAATCAATCACTTATGTAAACAGGATCGCACTGTAGCTCAACATAACTGCCAAAGAAAACAGTTTTATAAGGGAAGTCTGTGCATTTAACAGACTTACTAACTGCTTATCCGTTATAAAAGTTTTTTCCATCTCCACTTTTTTTCTATCCTTGTAGATGTATGTACTGTGTGGAGAAATATAGGATTTTTACTATTTGTCTAGTTTAGAAACGAGAAGTAATGGAAACAGTTAGTTTTTGTGCTGTTGGTTTAGTAGTCATGTAACTCCTGGCAGTTCTTGTGTATAAATATTTATCAACAACAAATCTCTGCAAGGATGAGTGTGTATGGTGCAATGTGCTTTGATTTATTAATGTGTACATGTCCACTAAGTACACAACTATGTTATATAGGCTTTAAGCTTGAATGTGGCCTGGATGAGGTGCAGAAGGGTCGTGTTCAAGATAGGTGAAACCTCGGGGCTGTATTTTGTTCTCTAATGTTAACTCGTCAGTCAAGTCAAGTTTTGCCGTTTTCATATTAACCATTGATCTGACATTAGTTTATTTTTTCAAAATAAAAAATTAAGCAATATATGATAAAATAACTAACAATATTTTTCTCTAGAATTATCCTGCAAATATTAATTTATCAATTATATATGATAAAAAATAGTGACAGAATGCCCGGTTAACTTCTCTAGAGCCAAAGGTGACGTCAGTATATTGATTAATTTGTGTTCTACAAGCAGTTTAGAAATCAAAGATATTACATTTAGAATCATTTTAAACCGGTATCCACAACTCTGTCAGTTCAGAAGCTGAGCCTGAGTTTATCTTATCACAAATGCATCTTGAGTTAGCTCATCATTGATTAGAAATGACACTGAAATAAAATGGCAAAGATCCGTTTAAAGTTATTTACAAACAGCATCACCGTTTTAAAGTTTGTCCAACAGATAGTACTGGTTCATTTTCCCACGCTCAACCTTCTCAGGTCATATCTTTGCATATCTCAAAAAACCAACAAATTCTGAGCTTCTTTATAGAATATTATGTGTTAAAGGTAGGGTTGGTAGGTGGTCGCTGAAATCCCAAATCTCTAATAGATAAAGTCATCCAAAAATAGATGTCCGCGGCACTCGCAGAACTGTAATGAACACTACTCATCATCCTTATTCAGTCCAAATGAAATGATTGGCTAACTTACTTATCGGTCACTAGCCGATTTTCCTGCCGTTGTGCACCCTGCCCTTGCTTTTACTGCACACAAGCAGGCTCTTCACAAGTTGGAGAGACACACACTACTCAAGCAGAGATGATAGTCCGAAGTTAAAGAGTGAGTCACAAGTTTGCTTCTAGTAATTGACAGGTAGTGTGCATTCATATATTTTGGGGGCGTATCTTTGACGAGAGGGTTGATGGGAGGGACGTATCAGCTGCATGTATTCAACGTGGGTCCTGCTTTTCCAAGATTACCAACCCTACCTTTAATGTTATAAAAGTGTGAATGTCATTTCACATTGACAATAATGTTGGTATTATCCTCAAATATCACTGCCACTGCCGGAACAATCTGAATATATATACTCTGGATTTCAACAAAACGTGATTTATCCAGTTTGGTCAAAGCAAAAATAATTTGCAGTGCTGAGATGTGAGGGTCCTGAGGAAATTTCTGAGCCCCAAGGTGTGTCCTAACAGGTGTTGTTAGGACTTTTCCTGTCCTCTCTGGCCTCTTTCTCTTTATTGGCAGCGGGGTTGTGGAGCTGATTGTTTGGTCGTTGCCCTGGATACGTCTCTTGTTTTCTGAATGGCAGCATGTCAAGGCAGGCAGAAAATGATCACTCAGTCCAAATTGTTCCTCTCTGCAGAATATACGTGTGTATAAAACCTCGCCTCTCAGTCCTGGAGAAGAGGCAGCTCTCTGTTCAAGTAAGAGCCTGGAGTCATACTTGACACAGAGTTAATTTAACACACAGGGCACACAGAAGTCATGCCCAGAAGCCTCCAAGGAGAAGATGAAACAATCAAAACAATGTGTGTATGCAGTGGACTTTATATAAAGGAGATTGACAACTCAACAACTACAATAGCTGTAAAAGAAATATCAGTATCGACAATTGCTTAGTATTTATTTCAAGTTTTTTCAGAAATTCAGACAAGTCAGTTCAGGTCATTTTTGAGATCGTAGTTTGTGAGCAGAAATCTAATATTATATAACCACATACAGCCACCATTGTTCTTTGATAGTGCAGTCAGGTTTGGGCCTGATAATTGGAGAGCAAATCTTAACCATAAAGTTGCATTACGCAGGATTTGCACTGTCACAAAAAGCCTCAAATTCAACATTATGAATTCAATTCAATATTAGGCCTTAAAAAGTCTTAGATATGTAAAATATATTATGTTCGAAGTAGGTCTTAATTATTTAACCATTAATTCAATGTGCCACAGTACACTGTGGTTGTGGGAAAGAGTATGGATACCTTCTGTCTCAGTCTGTAGTTCGTTTGATAATGTGGCATTTCAGTGGTTACAGTCTACTCACCTTCTTCACCTTGCCTTCAATCATAGGGAAGTGTAATTAATTTTGGGCCTCATATTATTAGAAATATGCCTCTGCTGATTATTCTTTTGTAATGTCACTCACAATAAATTAATGAATTTATTTGAAATTAATGTTTATGCTGACAAACACCTCTAACTGTTGTACTCCCAACTGGCTAAGATGTGTAGTATCCTACAGAACAAATTGTTCTTTATAGAGACACATTAAGTCCTTCAAAAAGTTTAAGAGATGATGACGTCATACTCCAAAGAGATTTGAAGTGCCTCAGCATAACGTTACAGACTCACTGAGCTCACACCCACAGCAGTATTTACACATTAAAAATAGAAGAGAAAGTGGCCATATGTAGTTAATATCGAGGCCAATATTCCGTCCTAAATCAAGGTGTAACAAGTAAAGAAAAAAAGGCTTCACCTCTTTACCCATGTGATACTGTGAATGACAGTTTGAAGTCTTTGAATTACTATGTTTTTCAGCCCACCTCAGGTCTGTCACATCTGCCTCACATTACCATACTGTATGTGAAAATATGTCTCAGAAAAGAGGAGGTTTGTTGTCATTGCTTCTAGACAGAGCTGAGCAGGAGACTTCCTCACACAGGCCAAGTCTGACCCTGCCAACCACTTTTGCTCTTGGCAGCTCAAGTCTGGATTCAGCTGCAACTCTTTTCTTTTTTTTCTTCGGGAAAGGAGGGGACTAACAACTGCATGTCTGACTGATTCCTCATGTGTATCTTCAGGAGCAGTGGGGAAGCTAACGAGCAGGAGACATGACATCAAGTCAGCCACAGCTGCTAATATTTGTAAAGGCACTTAGAGTTAAAATGTCACTCAGTTTGATGCCTCCATGCTTGGCCACAGACAACGTCAGATAACATGGGTGTTGGAAAGTTACAAGCAGAAGAATGAAAGTTCCAGATAAAGAGAGAGATGGATATAAATGAATGTCAGTCCAGAGGAGCAGATGTAAGAAACAAAGGCAGCCATTGTTTGGTCTGGAGACGCCTCACATGTTTCTAGGCCAGGGGCCCAGACTGTGCAGCTTACCTGTGCTTTGTGGCTCCGTAAGAGAATGGGACAAAAACAGAGCTGTCAGGCAGTACAAAAATATTATCATTTCCTAACATAACAGATCTGCTCTGCAACTGGCAGTAGGCTGAATCATGTGAAAGGGAACGATAATCAGCATCGCTGGCCTCACTTCAGACTTGCATTTAGCCTTGAATGTGCTGGGCTTCGAGCCAAGAGATGCTACCTTGAATCAAGGAAGCGAAGATGTGCTTTGGCCTCTCCTGTCATCTAGTTAGAGGTTTTATAAGGGTTTGTAAAGGTTATGGCGCCTGTAATACTTAATGTAGTGCCACTTTGGGAAAGGTATAAAGTTTTTCATTACTGCTGTCACTAACAGCACCTGACAGTTGTGTATTTCAAGTATCACAAGACATTTATGAAGTCAACTGCACACAATTAACTGCAATAACATCCCGAGGCTTCCAAAGGGTTGTGCTCTGCTTTATATTCACTGTGTGCATGTGCTTTTGTACAGTCACTGGGACTAAAGAATCTGATGATCTGATTCGACCTGAAGACTTGATGTGAAACTCAAACAAGACTTTCAATTACGTTTAGACTTTAGTAGCAATAATTCATGACTAATAAAATGAATTGAGTTGCAGTACTTTTTGTGTAGAGTGCACGGATTGGGACCGAAAACAAAGGATCTTGATGCTGGACTTGACTCAAGACTTCACAGCCCAGATTTTTTACTTTCTTCTGACCTCAAAACCTCTGTAACGATTCCAAATGTTTTGTTTGTGAGAAATGTCTAAATAGAATTGCACTTAGTAGAGCACATACCTCCTCCAAGTCACAGTCAATTAAGCTGCACCAAAGTCCACACACTCGTATATTTTAGTTCCCTTAATTAATATCTGTGAGTTTTACCATAAAGTGAAGAAAGATATTCCCTGGGAAAATGTCTTGAAACACTCTATCCTGTATCCACTCCCTGATCCAGATCCACCACGAAATTAAACGGGTTCATCCCTGACCCATGCCACATCCTTTGACCAAGTTTTTGGGAAATCCATGTAGGTTTTAATCTTATCTTGCTTGTAAACAATCAAAGAAACCAACAAACACACTGAGGTGAAACATAACTTTGTCTGGGGAGGTAATACATTTTAAACAAGTTAAAAAATTATTAAAAAAATTGGAAAAGCAGGTCACCAGAGTAATTATATACTGTATATTACCACCACTGAGTGACCACATTTTAATAGGTTAGAAATCTCTTCCACTGTCAGAGTAATTTCCCTTGTTCTCCATGGACGATTACTTGTCCCTAAACAAGAAACACATTGACATTTTTCTGACTTGAGTGTGCTCAACCTCAACATCCATTCTGGCGCTTTCCAGGAGCCTGGAGATGTTACAATCATTTTGTTAAGGCTCCATCAAATTGTGTGTTTTCTTCATTCTGACACCTCCATGCCCACATAATTGGCCATGAAGATTAAAGGTAGAGAATCTAAATGTTTCAGAACAATTCATGTTTTTTTTTAGAGATCAGGAACAATCAGGGTATTGTGTGTTTTTGTTTAATGATGTATATGCATCTTTTACAGCAGGAGCTTGCTACAGGTGTAAGTCTTTATAACGGTACCAATGTAGATGTTGTCCCCTAAACCTCATTTCTCCGCTCACAGTGACGATTTACGAAAAGAGTCACGACAGTTGAAGAGGGATCTTCAAGCCATCAAGCAAAGAAAAGAGGATAGTTTGAAACCGGCAGTCGAAGAAGTCAAGGACGGTATGTGAGCACGATTATTCCCCTTCTTTTACTAATTGATGTGTTTTACTGTTCCCCATTATGCTTTGAATTTATCTGTGGTTTGCTAATATACTCGTTTACACTTCTCCTAAAACAACAAGATGTTTTAACGATGTTTGACAATGGATTTTCTTTTACTGCAATAAGTGTAAACAATGTCTCTGAGAAGGTGGTTTTTGCTACATTCCCTGCTAATGGACACTAAGACAGGCAACCCCCTTTGATTTTGTCAATTAGTTGCAGACGTCTATTTCCCCCCCCCCAAGCGTCTGCATTTTTGTGTTACAGCTCGCAGAAAACTGCGTGGGTGAAGAAATAGTTGAGTGTCCGCTGTAGTTGCACTTTAAACTGTTTGTGTGTTTGTGAGTTTACTGCCTTGGTAAGTGTCATTCCATAAAAATCTGCCCCCCCACCACTATCACCCCCCACAGAACTGCAGTTTGTCATGATGTCGTCAGTCTTTGGATTTTTGCTGATGCTGAAACACATTTTTGAAAATGACAAAAAACCACTTAGGCACAGAGGTTAGCCTGAGGTTGTGTGTGTGAGTGTGTGAGAGTGTTGTTGTGCAACATACACAATAGTTTTCATGAGCGGAGTTCTGCAGGGACCAGCCTAACTATGGGATCACTACCAGACAATATTTACTGGAGCCCATGATGGGATTTTGTTGCTCAAACGTTGTTTTTGTCTCCGTGAACACTGATGGTTTTATTTTTTTCACCACAGACACTGAGTCCGCTCATGGCTTGCTGCTGAATGGCTTAAGGTTTTGATGCTGCTTTTACGTTAAAGAGCACAAAACAAACTCCTGAGATTAGCTAAGATTCTGTTGGTGTCTCTGACTCGACGTGTTGCCCATCGTTATATTTGCAGAGAGTTCAAAGTTTCTACAAACAACTCAACCGATCCAGTTATAAACTCAAGTGTTGAGGTCGTAGCAGCACCACATAGTTACACCAAGTGGCAAATAGCCTAAGCTCCTCCATTATCTTACAAGGTATTTAGCCTCTGCCAGGGACCTTTGTTTTGGGCTTCTGTGGTAGCTTAGCCACAGGCAGGAGTTTCTTTTTAAGAGTTCCTCATTACATTTCGGTGTTGGAAGCAAAACTTAATTCCATTAGATGTAATTCTTAGATGTCATGGGCCAAGGGCCGCTGCAGGGGAGATGGATATCTACTCAGTTGCCATAAATCTGGGATCTCAGCTCGGCCACAGAAGAACACTGTGGTGAGGGCTCGTTTTATCTCGTCCCTCTGGTGAAGCTGCACAGACACATTAAGGATCACATTGACACTGACGTCCCTAAAAGCTTTACTCATTCTCCTGCTTCTGCTCTGACCGCTTTGTGAAGGTCAGCCACTGATCATTTCACTCACATTCCTCTACATCTGGTCAGTGTAGGTTTGAATTAGAAAGGTACATTTTCATATTTCCATTTAGTTACTTTCTATAATGTCAGAAGATGGAATAGGATGACAATTTCTACTTGAGCCCTCGTTGCCATCTCCAAGTTGTTGAATTTTGTGACAGTAAAAACCCAAAGTAAGGTTTCCAGCACTTGAGAAGCTGAAACTAGAGAGTGTGGAGATTTGTTCCTGTCAAAAATGAATCAATTACCAAATATTTGCCAACTGGTTTTCTTTCCAATCCTTTTCTAGGTGGAAGAGAAAATATAGTAGCATCTTAGATTTTCAAAACCATTTTTCTTAACATAGTTTGTTACAGCATACCATATTCCAGTCATTACCCCAATCTGCTTCAAATGGTGTAAAACTTACACTGCTTAAAAGTTACAACAACCAACTCAGATTGAGATACTGAGCCACTGTTACAGAAGCACAAATGTGGTACAAAGGTATTTTTTTATCTAATCAGTTTTTTGGTATAAATAATAGGGGATAAGGACTGAAGTTGCACCTCTTCTGTGGAAAACAGTGTAGCTCCACGAGTCTAAACCAGTACTGTGTCAACAGCTGTTGCTGTGATATCTGGATCCTAAAATGCTTTGGACAGATAGAATCAGGAGAGTTACAGCTTTCAAACAATGTATAATTTGTCAAGGTTGTGCGAGTCCGACCCAGACCAAAACACGCTGAAAGAAAAGCTACCGAGGACAAAGGTTCCCACAGTAGGGACACTGCATACAGTATATAAAGCATATATATATAATAGAAGATTACATAAAGGACTTTAGCCCATGGACAAGCGTGTGATTTATTCCACATAAAAATCGTCCTACTTCTTCTATTTTGTCATTCTAATACACAGGTCCATTTTATTTCCCACGGGTAGCCATCACTCAGGCTAAAGCCCCACTGACGCTAATGCTTGATCTTTTTCTCAGCTGTCTGAAGCCTTGACGCTGCCTTGTGCTTTCTTCACCTGTAACCTCACCCAGCAGTAATGTCACGGGGTTTTAAGGTACACCTGTACAACACTGCAGCAAAGTGAGAGGTCAGGGTGTTCAAAGAGTTCTAGGATTCCCCAAAAGTACAATTACAAACTTAACTAAAATCTCCAAACTGTCTATTTAACTGTATCACACACACACATTAATGCTATTGTACACAATCTCCTTCTGATGACTAATGTAATAACTAATAGTAGTAATATGCAGGCCTCTGCAGTTTCCCACTTTGAAAACCTTTGGAGTAATTGTTAAAGCAAAAATGCAAAAGCCTTCTCTCCGTCCTGCTCCTTCAATCTGAGGAAGTTTATTTCTTGCTGCAAGCTGAATATTTTTGTATTTTTTGATCATTCTAATCAAAACATTTGAAAAACGTCAACTTGGGCTATGGAAAGCATTGATTGGCAAATGAATTGGTAGTTTTGTTCTCAGCCTGTGGATACATAAAATAAACATAGAAGAGAAAGTAAAGAATCATGATTTTTCTCTGCAATGGTACAATCTGTCTATAGTTGCAATATTATATGATATTACATGTTATATGGTCGACATTCCTGCTTGAGGTCAGTCCATGTCCAATCCCCATCCTTGGATGCAGCCCTCCCCCCTCTCCATATGGCTGGTATGTGCATAACAGTCCTCTTGATTTTGGAGTGCAAGGGAAAGAGTCTCTTCAGAGTTTACCACTGGCTAAAGTACACATTTCATTTCTTTTTTCTTATAACCTTTTTGAATTATTTTTTCAACCGTCATCACTTCACTTTTCATCACATAAATTACAGCATGTTCTAGTAGTCTGGTTTTCTCTTTCTTGGCATGGCCGCTGGGTACCACAGCCAAAAATAAGAGGGCCATTCTGAAACCACTGTCCATTCTATGCCCAACCTAAATTATGTGGCGACAGTCTTTATCCCATTTAGATATTATACAGGTTCTGCTCTGAATGTTTTATTACACTGATGCCAATCTTGTTGATCTAGAAGAAATGTTGCGGCAGAGTGGTATTTGAAACGCCAATTACCCCGTGATAAGGTTTAGCATGTTATTTAGCAATTTCAATATAGCACTTGACAGTTTTTGACAAGTTTAGCTATTTCTAATTGGTCGCCTCTGAAATATGTCCTTAAACAGTCTCTTTTGTTGCATAATTGAAGAGGATTTAGTTGGTGTTGACCTTAAAGCACTACCTGACAACGTTTTTTGATGTTTTTTTGATTGATGATCGCGGTACCGTGCTGCTTTGACTTTTCTGTAAAAGCCGTTGGTTGTTTAGGAGAGAAGGCAAACCTTTTATCCTAGGCGAGAGGCGTTAGTCGTGCACAATAGCCGTGGGTTGCTACGACATCAGCAGCTTGATTTGTAGCTCCCTTGAACCCAGGTGACAGGAGAGGGGAAGAATGCGGTTAGAAAGGCCATCAAACCCAAAGATGGTAGTTAGTGACAACAGCTGGAGAGGGTGATGTGTGTTCGCCATGTAGGACCTCGGGGCATCATCAGTCAGCATCCAGCATGTAACAGGCTGCAGCGGAGCATCAGAGTGGGAGAGGGACGGAGGGAGATTTCTTGTTGGTCTCATAAATCACGAGAAAAAGATTTGCCCCACGAGCGGCAGTGCAGACTTCTGTGAGGACACCAAGGGAAGTGGGGAAAGTGTGGAACTCAGATTTCCAGGGCTGCGACTGCTCACTATTTGGAGTATTCGCAGCCAAAAGGCCCAGAGAAATAAGAGTAATTACATGGCTTTCTGAAATGATAAACACCCCGTGGAACTGAGGCTCTTTGTTTTTTCACTTGCGTTTCTCCTGAGGTGAACTTACTTTTTCCTAAAATACTACTATTTCTCCTCAGAAAGCTGTGAGACTTCTGGTAAAGAACTTATTACATGAGTAGAGTTTCTCCAACCATGGAAAGGGCCATATATATATCAATAGACTTCATATTTTATATATAATTTTTTGTAATGATGATTTTAATTTTTTATATATAAGGTGTTACAGAGGTAGCTTAAGAGGAGACTTTTTTTCCACTTTGCTTTACTTTGGACAAATCCCTTATTTCCAATGTTTAGGCTAAGCAACTGTCTCCTGGCTGTAGCTTTATATTTAGCACACAAATGTGAGAGCTTTATCTATCATCTCATCTAAAACTCCAAAACAAATCAAATAAACAGGTTTCCCAAGATCTTGACCTCATCCTTTAATATCAAAGTGTCTGAGCAGCCTAGTGAAAATAGACTTTCAGTCTAGAGTCTAATGGTATTACTGATTTAAGTTCATATACTGTATTTGTCTCTAATAAGATTTGTTTAGTCTCTGGTTGGCGAGCCAGACTGTGTGAGCTGAGGTCAGTTTAGTGTTTCCCCTCCAAAAGATTTTCTGTGTCTTATGCTTTGTTTTATGTTGTATTTCGTAATTAGTAGATATTGTAAACACTTTTCACAGCCAGACTTATAATAAGGGGTTTGGGCAATAATCATACATTGACAGCTCCTACTAAATAACAGTGTTTTCTCTGTTGCATCATTCATTTTGTGCATCTGAATGTTTGAATCCAGTGAGGCGGTGGCCCAGCTCGGCCCGAGAGGTGACGCAGTCCCAGGGGGCTGTGTGTGTGTGTGTGTGTGTGTGTGTGGGTGTGGGTGTGTGGGTGTGGGTGGGTGGGTGGGTGACATCACATTTTGTTGTGGAAAGAAAGGGCTCCAGCAGACTATGCTCACCGTCTGCCACTCTGTGACTTCACTGCCCGAGTGTCTAAGCCGGGAGATTTACAGACGCACATTAACAGCATGAGACACCAATGTCAGCATGCGGATTGTCTCTCTACTCAGCCATGATGAGACCCTTTCAGCCACTGCACAGGACGACAGTGGGAAATGATTCCTAGCGCTGCCTGCAGTCCTGTGACTTTACTCACACTGTGTGATAAACCACACAGATCATAGCAACAATATGGTTTTAGATTGATTGTTGGCTGAAGAGCTAATCTGATACGGACTCATCGTTGGAGCCCTACTCCCTACATCATAATTCTCAAACAAAAAATATTTTTTAAAGACATTCATTGCACAAGTGTGAAAATACGAATCCCCTTCTAATTTTCCCTCAAAGCAACGTTGTCACTTTCACAGAATCTTTTCTCAAACCAAGCGAACAAAGTGCACATATGCTCATGCGTCCTGTCTCGGTTGAGGATTAAAGGGGCCTTACCTTGCCTACCCCCTTACCCCCGGAGCGATCGGTTGCGTATGGTTTGTGTATAAGGTAGCAGCAGCAATGTAGGTCATCCCTGAGTAAGATAAAGTGAGAGGTTACTAGGTTGGGGCATTAGTCCACTACATCTTTGCGAATGTTGGCAGCAGTATGGATCCATGCAGAGTGTGTCAACCGGAGATCAAGAGGACTGCCTTGTGTGGCCTCATCTTTTCACCTTTCTTATTATCATGTTTTGTCACTGTCACAGCTTGACAAGCTTCACGTCCTTCTGTCTTTTCTCTCTAAACATGTTTTGCCCATTTGTAGCAGCTCATCAGTCAAGTGATTCACATCATGGGAGGCAGGGGTATTTCGATTTCCAAGAAGTTGTCAACCTATTGCATCGGATACTCATCCTGATTCATGTCTTTTCTTACTATAGTAAAATGGTTTCGAGGTCATTTAGGTTTAGGAAGGTTGCATTTCTGTGAGCACAAGATTTCCCCTTTTTAATTTTACAAAATAAAAAGATTGCACATAAAAAAACGATATGGTCAGTAAACTATGGCCGAACTCACTGCTCCTCGGAAACCATAAATGTGATGAATGACATTTTTGGCTTTCTAAATAGTTTTTCTGTGAAAAGGTAATCTTTATTTATTTACAATGTGTATTTATGTATATATGTTACAAATTGTTTGTTAATTAAAAAGTAGATTGTTTAGGCAGGACTGTTTGTTGTGGTTTGTCAGAAGGCAACCCCGACTACAAGCTCCCAGATTCTCTGACTCAGAATCAGCCTGACAATATTCTTGAATGTAAAAAGTCAACAGTTCTAAGGACTTGATTTGATATACCTGGCAGTTATGATGAGTTTAGAAGAGTTTATTTTAACCAGTCACGATGTCTCCCTTGTCTGTCCAGCGGACACAAAGCCAAGCAGTGAGGCGGTGGCTGAGTACCTGGAGGGAAGAAAGAAGTACGATGATCTCAGGAAACAAAAACCGAAGAAGAGCACAAGCAGAGAGGCAGAGGTAAAATAACTGAACTTGAAGTCATTTCAACAGACTGATCTGGGATCCTGCTATAGTTGCTTTTGCACCGTGAGTTCGAACAGTGTCTGTTGTTTTTGCCCTGCAGACACTGGCCCTGCTCAATCGCTTCAAGGACAAGCTGTCGTCGGCCATCACCGAAGCTCCAGAGGACGTAGACGTGGAGGAGCTGGCAGAAGATGATGACAAAGGATGGTCAGTGAGCCTGATATCGTCTGTTTTTCCTTTATTTCATCTATCACTCTTGAGTATGTTGGAACGTATTTGCCTGTTGATAAAGAAAGTGAGACGTGCACAACCCCGACCACAAATTTTAGGCCTGATTTTTCCTGGATGTCTGTCACAGCGAGTGATTAATACAGGAAGTCATTCATCCTCCTTTAGAATCTTAAATATCATTATTGACACTTGAACTGAAATATTAGTTTATCAGAGATATATTGTTATAAAGAATGTGTCTAAGAAGTTTATTGCTCTACTCAATTTGAATCTCGGTCATATTAAAAGAGATGAAACTACAGGATCGATGAGAAGCTGTTGTATGTCATGGGTTTGCCAACAGGTTATCAGATGTTTTAGTGTCTGTCTTAAACATCTTCTATTGGCAGAGCCAGTTTGGACCATTTCTGCTCTAAAAAATTTCTGATGATTAATAATGTTTTTGCTTAACCAGGGCTTGTCTGGGTTTTGTAGCTCAAGAAAAAAGGAATCACTGTTGGAAAAACTCAGAAGAAACTGATGTCAAAATGGTCACAAAAAAGAGCGGCAATGTCAAGTTATCTTACAGTCAAATAATCATCTGATCGTCAACTCCAATTGTCCAAAATGATTATTATTTGTATTATCTGATTATCAGCTGTACGTGAGTACAAAACTAAATCAATGCATTAACCTGTTTAAGGTCAGCTGGCATTACTTAAGGAGAAGTCTACTGCCACAGCCCCGGACCTCCACAGCCCAGCTGAGGCAAAGGAGGAGGTCATGACTCTGAATTGAGAGTATTTACTGTACAACAGCTGTGTTTGACATCAGATTTTGATGCTTACTAACAGGTCAAATTTATCGGACCGTTGTCTCACACTACTTTCCTTTTCAAAGTTGAACACTTCTTACTTGTAATTATTGTAATTCCATTGCAGGCACATTTTTGGGAGTAGTTTATGACAAACATGCAGCAAAGAAATGCCGAAACCCCTGGAGCAGAATACTGCATCACCAAAGAGAGCAGAATAAGATCGCTCAACTTTAAATCACTATTCACCGTAGCATGTATTAGTAGCAGAGTCCCGGGTGCTCCTGCAGAGTTCAAGAAGCAGTTTGGCAAACGCATTGTTTTATAGAGGATGAACTTCAAGCGCGACGAGTTGGCACAAAAAAGCCTTTTTCATCAGCCTCTGCTGGCTTACAGTGTTATTCTATTGATGCACTGGATTGTACGAGGTTGTGAAAGAAACCCTTTTTTTTAATAGTCAGACCACCATAAATGAGACTGCTAACTGGTCACAAAACCTCTTTCTCTGCTGAACGATGAACCTGACCTTTTGTCAGATCGAGAGCTTACCCCAGGTTTGGATGAATGTGTGTGAAAGTTCAAGTTGCGTGTGTGCGTGTGTCTGTGTGTGTGTCAAGGTGGGATTTCACCCCGCAGCCACCAGATTGGCCATCAGGAAATCGGCCCTGACGCTGTGTTTTCCTCTCATATTCTGTTTTTCACCAAAGATCTCAAAGTCTAACTACACGGAGTGAGGGTTTGAAATGAATACCATGTGTTTGAATTTGAGCAAAGTGTCTGTGTGTGAGAGATGTAGAATAACAAAATCTGTAGTTGCTATTAGTCTCGAGAAGCCCCCTTGAAGTCTGTGTGTGGGGGCCCTAATGAATTTGAGAGAAGCCTTGGCTGACGTTTGGAGCCTCCCCTGGTCGCAGTCGCCTCAGTGTGCCCCCCACCGCAACCACCACCAGCAGGTATGGTGAGGAGGGGGGGGGGGGCAGGGGCAGTAGCATAGCTGTCCTAGAAAAACACCAGTGGGAAGTCTGTGCCACTTTAGGAGCACTGTGAGCAGAATGTGGGTTACAACAGATCAGACATTGGAAGTCAAGTCTGGGCCAGAGGAGGTAAACTATTCCATCTGTGTCTGTGTCTACAAATTTTGCAGCCCCCTCCTCCTCCTCCCCTCGGTCTGCGCCATAACACACACACAACCTCGTAAGGTTCACAGTCTCAATGCAAGGGGCCGCCGCAGCTCTCACTATCCCTCCTGCACTCCTTAATCTCCATCACCTACTTGAGCGAAAAAGCCAGAAAAATAAACAGAGGAGCTTCTGTTGCCTTGCATCATTACAGCACAGAGTGGTTTTGATAAGGCCTAAATCCTGGGTTTCCACATCACGTCTCCGAGCTGTATGGGGCTCAGAGGCTGTGCGGCCGGCGGACTGTCATCACCGAGACTGCTAGACAAATTATCAGAGGCGGCCCGCTCACGCAGCAGGAGTCCACAGGGTCTGCCAGAGTCTAGCCATGACATTCTAGATGAGCTGTCACAACTCCTGCCGATTTCAAATGAACACAGGAGAGAGTGCAGAGAGCGCACGCACACAAACATACTCAAAGTGTGCACTCAGCCAGAGACGGGAGCAGACATACCACATGCTGCACACAGTCGACGAGGCATCAAACCCGAAAGAGCTTAAAATACACAATAGAGAAAATACAGTTTCTTGACTTAGGAGAGCCAGTTTCAAATGCATAGTTCTAGTTCAGACAAACACAGCACAAGGTTGTGTCATTAGATAAGAAAGATGATTAACTTTAAAGATCATTTTTAAAGGTTGTGACATGTAGCAGTGTGAGTAAACCCACTGGGACTCATGTACAGTACTTAAGTAGAGTCAGGAGGCTTTCAAAAATACTAGTTGTTATTGGTCAGTTAACTTCATATGAAGTGCTGTGAACAGAAAAACCTTTATTAAATTAGTATATGTTGCAACCCCCTTTAAAACAGGACCAGTTATCCTCCTCCTCAATAATCCCAGACTGACTTCAAGATGTAGAGATCCGGGCTCTGAGCGGGCAAGACAGCGTCTTTTCTTTTTTATGTTGGTCGGTTAGATCAAACCACTTCTGTGTAGCTGCTTTGCACTGTACTCCAAATTATCTCCTGAAGTTCTCTAGAAGGGCTGCATATGAGAATGCAAATGTCCGACTGAGAGCCTCCAGATATTCTCAGACATTACAGTTTTTACATTCACCCATTCACACACACCTTCATACAGTGCATATATTCGCAGCACTTTGATATTTTATGGTGGGCCATTCAGGGTTCAGCATCTTGCCCAAGGACTCTTCGGCATGCAGACGGGTCAGACTGGGGATCGAACTGCCGACCTTCAGACATTAAGCAAGACTCCTTGTTCTTATGTCTGTGAAGATAGTTCTTTATGACTTATTGAACAATCAATGTTCTGTCAATGACATCTTCAAGGATCACTCTTCCCTCCAGAAGTCAGTATTCTGCTAAATGACGAAGAGGAGAGTAGATAAACAATTGAAGGGATCCTGTGTAGGAGTCGGGTTGGGGACCCTTTTTCTCTCCCCATTTCCTCTCCCATTATCTTTCGAACAAGGCCCCAAAAATACTTGGAAGAACAACTTGACGCTGTATCCAAACAAGATTAATTGTTGGGTTAATGCTAGAAAAGAACAAGTTTGGCATGTTTTCCGACCACATGGGTAATCAGATATGTTTATGTGGGGTTAACGGCATACATTTTCAGACAGTCTTTGCCCTGACGACCTTCATAATGTTGCACTCGATTGTAGAAAGTGTCGAAAAATGACAGTAGTAGTTATGTCACGAACATAAAAGGAAAGCCAGAGAGAGAACTTCAGACCCTGGCTCCTCTCTCAACTCCGCACAGTGGGCCAATTGCTGTGGTCATGTGGTTTTGAATATTGGATTGTCAGTTTCATGAAGTTACAAAAATGGTCGTAAACCGAAGCATTAGACTAACTGACATTTTGGCAAGATGATGGTGCTAAATGAAAAAAAGTCAGGACATCAACAAACCGATTACAATTCTCCCTGGCATGAACTTGAATGTCTGAACCAGATTCTACGGTGACCCATCAAATAGATGTTTTATTGTCAATTTGTTAAATGCCATCCTTAAGGTGGATTAAGAAGAAGAGCAACATTAAAATGTTGACCCAATGATGGCGCTAGATGAAAGGCCAGGAATCAACAAAGTCATTACGCATAATCCTCTGGGCAACATTAACTGTACAAATATTTATGGTATGACGTCCAGTGGTTGTTTAGGTATTTTGGTCTGGACCAAAGCAGCGTACGGAGCGACTGACTCTGCCATGCTGCTTTCATGGCCAAATATTTCCCCCCTGTCCACAACAATATTCTTCACATTTCACTTATATCCAATAGCTGATCTTAGACCTGATCGTGGGAGATGTAATCTGTGACGTGGCTGTAAAAAAGGATCCTAACAATTGATCAGTCACTCCTGCTTTGTTGTTTAGATTTACTGTGAGCGTTCATGGAGCAGCTGAAGAAATCCCGTCAGTGGGAGAAACTGTGTTTTATCTGTGAAGTGTCTGACAGTGATATCTCCTGTGAGGAATGTCCTGATTCTTTAATCTCTCTTCGGGGGAACAGAAACTGACTTGGGAAATGAAAGACACATGACCCTCTGTTCTCTTGGGACTCGGGCTTTCACTCAACCTTTTTTTTTTTACTGCTAAGATGTCTCAAGAGTCTGAGCCTAATACTGTGTTTCCCACTTTTGGTAAGAGGACCCATTCAGCTCCACTTTGCTGCAACTTGAACACCACTTTTAATAAGTCAGTCAATCAAAATCATGTTTGAACCATTTGGTCTGGCTACTCCAGGGTCTTTGAAATCCTACATGGCTTAAAATCTGAGTTCATAACAATGTGACCTAGGTTCAACACGGCTTCGCACTGATAGAAATACGAAATATTTAAATGTAGTTTTAGTCGAGTAGAAGGACAAAGTTCTGGACTGTACTGATTTATTTAATCATCATAGCCTTTTAGAAGTCATTAAAGCTGCATGTATTAATACTTTTTATTATAGATTTTACGACCACATGTTAAAGGGGTTGTAGTGATGAACTTAACCTGCCTCTGCAGTTCCTCAGATCTCTACAGAGGGCTGAGCCTCCTTCAGCTCCTTGTTTAGGTTTTTCGGCCGGAGTCTCATCAGTCTTATCAGCTTTGTTGTCAGCAGGCAGGAAAAGCTCTGATAAACACTGTACTCTACATTCTCAACACTAAACTGAAGAGCACAACGTATTTCAGGCCAGGCATAAAAATTGACAATAGGAAAATTATTTAATTTTATGTTGCATTTCAACGATTGAGTAGAAATATTGAGAATAACATTTCAAGATTAAATTCAGATTGTTTTGTGAATATATCAAACTGCTAATGTTAGGGAATCTTTATAAGATGCCTTGTGTAGATAATTTGGTGAAATTGTTCACCAAAATTGGTTTTGCTAACAATGAAGAGCAGAAGTCTTTTTGCTTTATTTGGCCCATAAAAAACGTTGGAAGAGGTGGTCTCATTAATTAAACTGAAATAGCTGCTAATAAACAAATGCAAATATATAAATGATTACGTTAGTGGTTGATGACCCAGAGGAGTTGACTCTATTTTCAATATTTTGACTTTATTCACCACATTTCAAATGTATTCTCAAAAAGAAACTTTCCCCTGGTTTCATTTTATTTTATTCTCAACCCTTGACTTTGTGGCCAAAATAAAAAAAAAGTCATCCTCATCTTCATTTGGTGTCCTTATGCCTGGCCCCAATACTCATCCCTACTAAACAGCAGATATGGCAAATGTTGTGATCAACCAGATCCGCAAAAGAACCAGTTGTTTCCCTCAGGAGTTGGTGAAGACCAATCCCAGAGCTGAAAGGAGGGTGCATATTGTACCTGTAGCCATCAGATAGACACAAGCATTAAAATGAATTCTGTGTTTGTTCATGTCTGTTGGATGTGATTTCATCTCTTTAAGTTTCTGATTAAATTATTATTTTACTGTACATTTT
Source organism: Pleuronectes platessa (assembly GCF_947347685.1). Classification (NCBI taxonomy): domain Eukaryota; kingdom Metazoa; phylum Chordata; class Actinopteri; order Pleuronectiformes; family Pleuronectidae; genus Pleuronectes; species Pleuronectes platessa. The sequence goes on along the minus strand of NC_070644.1, from coordinate 4,337,152 downwards.
CCATTCTGTTCTTCCCCTTTTGACTTCCATCTGCATCTTTCCCATTTCCTCTTTTTTGGCATGAACATGATAATCATTATTTGCATCTGAAATATATATTCCCAGCGATCAGAATTTATAAAAGGTTTCTCAAATCCAAGGTTTTCCCATTTGTCGGGAGTAATGATGAGGAAATCCAAGTGCACTAAGCAAAAACAGGGGACCAGGTTTCAGGTAAAAGAGAGGCAGGGATTTACTGGATCCTGTCCAGCAGTTCTTTGAACTCTCTCTCTCTCCCCCCCCCCTTCTCTTCATCTGATTTAGGATGGCTCATGTTTTGCAGTTTGATGAGCAATCCAGAAAAGTCAAGGATGCCACCATTCAGGACGAGGACACTTTTGAGATCCACGACCCGCGCAACCCGGTAAATAAACGAAGGAGAGAGGAGAGCAAGAAGATCTTGAGGGAGAAGAAGGCCAAGAGGTGAGGTCACGAGGTCGGAGGTCAGGTCCTGCCCAAGCTGCTCATACAGCACTCTGCTTGTCCGCTTGTCCACCACTTCAAACCTGGCTTTTGTTGAACAGTCTCCTGGCTCCAACATCTGGATTGAGGATACTGACCTGAGCACATACCATCTCTGTGATCTGTGATGGAAAGGCTTCTTCACTCGGAACAGCTGCACACAGATAAACGCTCAGTTACTCAACAGGATTAAGACTGCAGTCGCAGTAATGATTAAGGTCGCGACCTGATTTTGTCTAATGTTGTTTACGCCCTTCTCCTTCTGTCTGTCGTCTAAAGCTTAAATGTGAACGTTAGACTTTGTTAGAAAAATAAATAACATTGTAAACACCATGTAATGATCTGACTCGATTCAATTAAAATGTTCCCACTTTAGTCTTTACTGCCTTTATGCATATATTTAAATCAAACATACACAAAAAGGAAAATTAACAAACCTGAACAAAAAGAAGTACGGTGGCATTTTAGAGCCAAAAAGATAACAAAGAAGCAGCTCATTTTACTTAGCAGCATTAGCTCATCCCCATCACACCAGAGTTATAACCAGCATCCATTGTGTTCCAGTTCCTCCTGATGCACTAAAACTACCCAATCAGTGTATTTTTGTTAGTCCGAATATTAACCACACTTTGTTGACAGTTGACCCAGAAATGTAGCCCAATAAAATTATTAAATTAGTTAGGTAAAGTGTCAACATGTCAAAGTGTGAAATCTAAAATAAAGTGACACTGAAATAAAATGGCAGAAAGTAAGAGATCACTTTAGGCAGTTCTTTGGGAGGGATTTCATTTCAGACACGGTTTCATAAACTGAGATTCTGAATCTCTTAAATTGATCTTTCCTCTTGCGTTAAACACGTCTGGTCTTATTCCGTGAGAAGCAAAGTTGCTGTGAGGATTCAGGGTTTCAGTTTTTCTCAAGGTGAAACAGCAGCACTACTTTTGTTCCCTGTGAATTACATTTTGAAACAAAAACAGTACAGAAGTCTATTTGGAGATAAGTGGGTGTTCATGTGTCACCTGGTGCATCTTCTCATGTCTTATGCATCAGAAATGAGGACACCCCACTTCATAGTAGTGGGTTTAATTTGGTTCAATATTGTGGCAAAGATGTTTGTGCAAGTGTTAATAATTGAGCTTTAGAGATAATGGTAACAGGCCAACCCATTTCCAGGCTTTAGGCTTGAACTTACCAGCTGCTGTATTTATATTCAAGTTCGAGTTATGAGAGGTATCAATCTATCCAGCTAACCACTTAAGATGCAAATAAGTCCACTTTCCAAACTAGAAGAGCACTCAGAGAGCACATACCTCCGTCACTGTATCCATTATCTGATATAGTTGAAAGGAATGTTTTTTACTGCACAGTAACCCTTAATAAATAACAGTATTTTGATTCACAAAATCCAAATCATTATCTGGATCCACATAAAAATTCCACTTGTTCATTGATATTAGCACTCTGCACATGACAGATTCTTCTTCATAAAGATGTCTGGATTATTCTTGAGAGAAATTCACAAAATGCCCGGGCACCGTCTGACAATAATTTCAGTCTGCATTGGACTTCTCATGGATTAAGGGAGCAAATAGGCATTCGTTTTTTCAAAATAAAAAACATCAAACTTTTCCTTTAATTCACCAGAGATCACCGAATCACTCGCCTGCTTGTTTTTGTCGACAGTATCTGCCACACTGTCGTCCTCATGTCACCACTGTAGCAGTCAGAGCTGAGAACTATTCAAACCAAAGACTCCACCTGCCTGTGGTGGTTTCTGGGGGTAAATGATCTGCCACTGCCATGTGTGAGACCAGGAGCTGTGTTTGGCCCGCACACTATTTTTTTACTGCACTTCTGGGATTATGCTTACATTTTCATTTGGAACAGGAAGGAGAGTTAATTTTACATTATGAGCCCGGCCTGGCTCGAGCTGCTGCAAATCTAAAACAGGTGATCGAACTGACTCGGTGCTGCTGGGTACAGGTCAGGGTGAATTGTGCCTCTGATGTATAACGGACAGAAGAGCTGAAATGAAAGGATGGGTTCACATTTCTTTACTAAATCTGCATCAAAATAATCCTCTCATGCCTGTTTGTGATTGTTGCAGACCTCGGTCTGTTAAAGAACTTCACAAAACTCAGCAGAGGCAAATTTGAGACTTAAACAGTCTCTAAAAGATCATATGTGTATGTCTTATTAAAAGCTAACCTGAAGAATGCATCTATATATGTATTATTCATATTATCCATAACCTACACAAATGTTGAAGGAGCATTTAGATCCTTCACTACAGTAAATGTACACAAATCTGCAAAAATACTCTATACTTGTAAAAGTCCTGAATTTATAATGTTCCTCAAGACAACGTGTGTTAGTCTGATCCACTTCAACTTACCTTATAAAAATAAAGACCTTATAATGCAGAATGACGACTGGATATCATTACAATATTATTGCATTTGTTAAACACAATTTCACTGTAGAATATGGATTCATCTAATGATCCGTTTCTTTCATTAATTGACAAATTACTGAAAAATATTCCAAAACGCATGTTACAATTACAAATATATATATATATATAATCTTAGAGAAATACATGAGAAGTGATGGAAACAATTATCACAGTAGTAGTTTCAATTTGATGAATCAACTACACAATTCAGCTCAAATAGTTATTTAGTTTGATGCATAGAAAATCTTTATATGTTACATATAATCTCCTTGTGTGTTTAAAGTGTAAAATTTGAATTTGTGAAGAAGCTTGTTGTCAGATAGATTGTGTTTACCCTTGAAATGTGATGTATTAGTACCTCACAGTTTAGTACAGTACTTGAGTAAATGTACTGACTGAGTTGTATTCTACCTCTGCACTTTCATTGCAGTTGTTGGAATAAAGACTAATTACATCAAACAAAAACTGTTTCAGTGTCATGTCACTAAATCTAAATCCTTTAATCTTCAAATATTCATTTTCATGAAGGTGTACAGAATGGCTTTGTCCACTCAGGGACCAGGGTGGTGTAATTCTCCTCCAGCACCAGCAGGAGGTCACTATAACGTTCCCCGCTGTCACTGTGCCCGGCTCGGAGCAGGAAATACCACTGTGTGCTGCTGGTCACGTGTCTGCCAGGGATGAGATGGGATGGTAATAGCATTATCATGCTATTCTTCAACCACCGGCTCCTTCTGCCCTTGTGGCTAAGAGCTAAATATAGACAGCTAATCCTCCCCATCTCATGGAAATTCAACTAACACCTCTTTTGTGACATGGATCACTTTTCTCCTCCTGTCTTTCCTCTTGTGAAACCAGAAGTGACAGTACAGCACACGCTTTCAGCCTTTTACCTCTTCCTTTTCACACTTCAGGTTTAAATGGTCCCTGGATTTATGTAAGTCATGTGTTGAAATAGGTGTGTGTAAGCACATGCCTGACCCCTGAACTGCGGCCCGGGCCATGAGTCCTCCCTCCACAGCTAATTCCCCCGGGTGTGATGGACGGAGTGTGCAGAAGAGCAGCGCTCGGTAACCTAGTGTGCGTTCATTGAAAGGATATTGATGAGTTCGTGGGATCAAAGTGAAGATGGTTTGGACAGTCACGGCAGATTTTCTTGGTTAATGGCGGGTCATTCACACGTCCAAGGACAGAGCAAAGAGATGATTTGTCTCTGCTGCAGGTGTCCTCAAAGCCAAACAGTTTTTTCCTCTAATTCGGTTTTAAAGGAGAGGTCTGATTCCATCCTTAAACAACATGAGTACTGATAAATACTGACCATCCTCTCTCTCGGCTGTTTTAATGTAAGTGATGGGAGGACGATGAGGACTGTTTGAATCTGGTTGATCATTAGTCACTTTTACCGTTTCAGAAAATAACCAGCATTAACACAGACCAAACAATCAGCCCATTCCAAACAGGAAGGTTTCAAATGGCCACTGCACTAGTTAAATAAATGACACAAATTTCTCCTGATGCATTATGTCATTTTATTTTTATTTTCTAATCATAGTTTTTTGTGAAATATCTGAGATTTCTTTCCACATTTGGCCTCATCGGTGAAATGAAACCCTCTGAAAAGAAAGTTTACAGGGGAAATGTCTCTTTGGTGGAGCTGCTAGAGCTCATCTGAATCGTTACAAGGAGCTAAGGCTGTAAACTGTTAAACTGTCACTATGTATTGTGTTTTATAAGATTATCATAAATGACAATTTGAATCTGAACAATAAAGTGAGCATATTTTTTACTTCTGCCCACCTCTGCATTGGAAGCATGTTAGGAAGGGATCTCTTCATGACCTGTGTGGACAGACGGAAGAATTATTCACTCATTGAACGTACACATGGGGATGTGGCTGCTGTTTTAAGACAAGCTTGCTTTAACATAAGCTTCTGCTTTAATACGCTTTACTTGGATACATGATGTGCTAATGTCACTGATCATATTTCACAGCTACTTTATAAGATTTATTCTTCAAACAGGCCAAGTTTCTTCTCCCTGATCACACCGCTCCTTCCCTTTTTTACCCGCCACAGACGATGGTTTTCCAAATGTGCTTCTCGTGATACATCAAGAGAAATCCTGCCTGAGCTCTTGTTGGAAAAGACTCAGATGATAAAGTATTACAATACGGTTATTGTTCGGCGGTGCTGCAATGCTCTCATGTTACTGTTAAGTTTGTGGATTCGGGTTTAAGACATTGACTTGGGGGGGGGGGGGGGGGGGGGAGAAGGCATGTCAGGCAGTGGTGGAGGAAGTACTCAAACATTTTACTTCAGCAAAAGTACAAAAACAGACAAAATGTAATGAAGTAAACATAGAATATACCTCATTAACTTTTCTACTCGATCCAAAGGAAGTATTTGTATCCTTAAAGTACTAAAGTACTTGCTGAATGTTGCCTTTTGCCGGTGAACTACATCATTATTGTATGTATTGCGCTCAGCCTCTTCTGAATCCATTACAGATTTTTTTATACCAGTGATGCTGCTGCAGTAGGGGGTGGGGTCTAATATCACCTGCCTACTCTGATTGGCTTGTCTCTTTATTGATTACTTTTAAAAATGTAACAAACAATGTGAACAGCATGTAACACAGTGCATTGTAATAATGTAGGAGAGATCCAAGGGGGTTGCTGATGTGTGTGTGTGTGTGTAGTGGAGTAACCGTATGAGTACCCAAAAATAAAATACAGATACATGTACTCTACTTAAGCAAAGTAACTGAGTAAATGTATTTAGTTACATCCCACCACTGACTTCAGGAGCCATCGAGATGCCAGCCAGTGCTGTGTGATGCAGAAACTGTTGGGACATTGAAGATAATATATTCATTCCTGCACATCTTGCCAAACATGAGGTCCATGCGAGGCCTGCCCATGAAGTTTCCAATACCACAGCAACTGGACGGGGCTCATCAGGAATGAATAGTATTTCTCAGAAACGGAGTGAAAAACTAGTGTAAACAAGAAATTAAGCCCAGGACTACAACAAAGACCAAGGTTAAACTCAAACAAAACAAACCACAGGAATACAGCACTCTGCCCCAAACTGAAAGAATATTTAGCATTGAGTTACATGGAAGGTAGTTGTTATCGAACCCCCTCGCTGGACTTGATAAAATATTTCCATTTAAGGTCTTGGTGAATTTATTCCATATTGTGAGAGATTATTAGACAAAGAGGTACCATAAGTATAATATTGTGTTTTGGTGAGCGCCCACAAATGGGATGCGAGCAGAAACCATAATGTGGTTTGGCTTTAACGGGGATTTTGATTCCAGCTAGTTCCAGACTACAGCAGTGCTCATGTGGTCATGCTGATTAAAGGTAATTATTGATTCAGTTTGCAGTTGTCACAGGTAGAAATCGGATAGTTACTTTTTGATCAGTGATGTTTTTTGTGTGGATGTTGGTCAGATGCACCATGATGGTTTTAGCATTCAGCTTAAAGTACTAAGGTGGCCAGGGAGCTCAAAAATACGTGCAAATTCAGAAAACAACTTTATAAATTTGTCGACACATACACTGCACACCAGACGCAATTACAGAAACGCGCTGCAAATTACCCCCAAAAAGTACTGAGCCCGGCTGTAGGGAGAGTCGGTGGACTAGTGGCCGAAAAATTGGACTATGGGCAGAAAATCTGACTGGATGGTCTCTGGTTCGACTCCATGGAGTGACAACCAAAAAAAACATACCTGGATGGACAACACCTGGATCTGTCCAAAAACATCCAAGAGGAATCTCCATACCCACTGTCTAAGTGCCCCTGAGCAAGGCACCTTACTCCCCCAACATCTGCTCTCCAGGCAGCCGTGCATGGCTGCCCACTGCTCTGTGTGTCCGGCTGTGTTCACCAGATGGGTCAAAAGCAGAGGACAAATTTCCCCCCATTTGCATGAGTGTGTCTGTGCATGTGTCTGGGATTAATAAATGTATCTTAGCTCAATGCTTTGCGAAGTTATCGAAGTCTTCTTATCATCTCCATTACATCCCGGTGTTACATGCTCACAGATTTGAGAGCATGGTCGCAGTATCTTGGTATTCGTTTTAGTGTGCTGCATATTCTAGATTGGAGCTCCTGCTCTAGTTCACAACAGGTAAAAGACAAGTCGTAGAAGTTGTTCCTGTCCAGTGTCAGCACAGTAAATTTAACTCGTTCAGGATCTAACTCATGAGAATGGCCTTCGGAGAAACCCCCCAAGTATTCCTGCTGCTGCTGTGAGGAATTCTTCCCATCTTACTCTACTGAAAGAGTCATTTAAATCTGTAAGTTACCCCAAGTTAATAGAAAATAATCACCTTCCCGAATTTTTCCCCTTTATCAACCTCTCAGATCCTCAAAACCCACATGGAACTTGTCCCAGTGTCCTTGTTTCCACTGCACCTTGGCTGGGCACACTCTACACCTGATAAACACTGCAGTGCACTCTCTGACCCGCCTAACAGTGTGTAAATCAACAGGATCCTCCGAATGCCAATCCGAAGGGGTCGATGACACTTCTAACACGCAACAGACGCAAACAAATATCTCCCATTTTAAAAGCGGTGACACACACGTAGAAGAAACCAACAGGGATAGGTATGTTCAGAGGCAAGAAAAATGGTCTGTCCACAAAAGGCTCACAGTAGAATAATGACTGCTGGAAGTAGGAACCGCGGTTGGCAACAGACGGGTGGCACACATGGGGGCGGGGCAAGTCATCACACAGGAGGGAAACTTGATAGAACTTTCGGTCTGAAACAAGAAGAGACAGAGGTGACCGAAATTAAAATAGGAAACACGGAATGAGATGATAATAAATAACTTAGGCAGTTACTGTAACAAATGTAACAATAAGAGCCGTCGAAGGTGTCGTGATGCTTTAAACATGATCACGTGATCTCTGATGCGGAATGAATATGTCACATCCAGACTCTATCTCCCATGACTCCCTTTAGAATATTGTCTTTGCCTTGTGTCATGTCACATGCACATTTACTATCCTTTTCTTGATGAACTTTCTAAGAAGGTATATACATATATATATAATATATTCACATGTTTCTCTGGATCTTCCATAGATAGGCAATGGAACCCATAAGCCAAAGCCAGTTTATGAGCGGGTGATATGTGGTGGCTTTGTCTTTCAAGCCCATATTTCTGAAGGAAAATAAATGAATTATATGAAGTGGAGATGTTTTGGGATTTCAGTAAACATGACGCAGAGCGAGGGCAGTTATTATGGTATTTTCAATATGCATGCACAGTCTTGATAAGGCATCCACAATCATATTTTTTGTCCCTAAAAATTTCAATTTATGATATTACTTGCAGGCAGATCCTTTTGCCTTCATAACCCCTTTTTTACTGAAAAAAGAGAGCAGAGACGTAACACTATTTGATAAACACACTATAAAACAGGATGACTAATTCCTTCATTAAACAGTTTGTTTAATGAATGTTTGTTTTGTCAGACCATAAGAACAGTTACAAGCTTCTAACAGATTAGATATCAAATAGGGTCACCATCACAGTGGACCATCAAGGTCGCCGTCCATCCCTAAATGGGCTCTACTAGATGTCCTCCATACGGCAGGAGTGAAGGACATGTGGGCTATGAAACAGTGACAGAAGTGGCATTTCAATGGAACTGAACAGAGCCGTGTAGCTTTCTGTGCTCTGACTACAGCCCCATTATCATTTGTCCTCATTAGCATGCTGTCATTTATTAGTTGAAGGCAGTTGGAGCAGAGGAGGCTAAATCACGGCGTAATTCATTCTCGATGGATTTCATAATGCTCTTGAGAGAGAGGATGTCTGTGCAAAGAATAGGCTGTTCAGCATCTACCCAAATGATGACACAAACACACACACACACAATATTATCTAGCCTTATACAACCAAGCAAAAGCTCTTGGCTTTTCTCCATTGGCCTAAGTGATTGGCTATTGATTTGTTATACACTTAATCCACTTACCTGCTGCCTTTCCCGCTGGCAGAGGACGGCACAGAAACAAAGCGACGTCTCTTAAAGGTGACCCAGCTACCTGTTGAACAACAACACACTCGGGCCCTGAAGGGTCAATGCCTCAGTATGACCCCCCCCCCCCCCCCCCCCGCTAACACCGTATCTGGTGTCAAAGTCGAGGTAGCTTTGCATCCGATAGCTTCCCTGAAACCAACAATTTAATGTTGGTTGGTGGTTCAATTATATGAAAGCTGCATCTAACTGAATATGTATTAATAAAAGTGAAATTTTAAGTGAAAGCGAGTGTAAATGAAAAGGCAGCTATAACAATTCCCATTTTGGCGAATCATCCCTAGTCCACCAGCATTTCTTCTGACTATCGCTTTGTTTTTTTCGCTAAAGAACAAATCCTTTACCATTTCTGGTGTTTACCAACCTCTAACAACTATTTACCAGGTGTCGAGTTTGATGGATACCACGTAACAATGCCACACTTTTAAATCTTTGTTGGTTTTATTTACCAGATGAGAAGCAGTTACACTAAAGCTTTCCCTTTGGAGACAAGCTGGCCAATAGCTGCACCACCTTGTTTGTCAGTGACGCTTTGAAAAAACCCATCAAGAAACCATGCATAATGTATGTTTTGGTATGGCATCTGTTTGCGCAATCCTGTGTTTGGTTCACGGTGCAGCTCTCGACGCTGCAGGAAAAACCTCTTTGAACCAGGCAATGATGCACCGCTCAAGCATTTCTCATCACATCTTTGAAGGTGTGAAGGAAAAAACACATCCTCCCGGTGTGTGTGGTGAGGCGGCTCTTGCCCTCTCCTCTGCAGCCAGCACCCTTGTGGGCTTTGATCTTATCCACAGCAGTCCGGCCTGGGTGTCAGCTGTGGGAAAAGGCAGTGGGGCTTAACAGGCCGAAGCCCAGTAGATAGCAGGTGCTGGAGCCTTGACCTTCCCATCCCCAGGCCAGCATTCCTGCCTGTCAGACCCCCCCCCCCCCCAAGTCCGTGCATGCGCTGTCTCCAGCCACACCATCTGGAGCTGTTTGTCCTGCTGCACTGTGTTCAAATTGAAGAGCGTCCAAAACACTTCAAGCACTCATCGATGACACCGCTGTACCACGGCAGCTTTGATTAGGAGCGATAAACCCATAGAGAAGCCCTGAGTTATGTTGTTCATCGCTAATCCTCACACCTCCCAGCCAGAGAATAAATGCACACCTAGGCAATGGCTTTAAGTTTAGAGCTGTGGTATGTCCCAGGGACCACAGCCAAGGGTAATGCCACGGGTGTCTGGGGTCTCCAACTCAAAAAGTGGAGGCAGGTGAAGGCAGATGAAGAGACATTGTATATCAATTTTTTGCCCATTGACTACATTTCATCAGCCTTTTCATGCATCATAATGATTGTTAGTAATAACTTGCAAATAGTGTGTGTGGGGGGGATTATTAACTACTTACAAGCTCACAGCCAGTAGTTTCCATTTGAAGTGCAGAATCTTGCAGACAAGGAGAAATCTGTTCCCCATCCTCTGCACACCTCTTATCATAAGCAGCCTGTGAGCTCCAAGGCTCAGTGGCCCAATGTACTGGGAAATCACCATGTCACTTATTTGGTCCAATACACATGGTGCATGTCAGGGAGACTAATATTATCACCTCGACAAGTCAACATTCAGGAATCAGAGAGTCTAACTGTTCCGTCACATTCATTTTGTTGTTGGCAGTGCCTCACTGTGTAGTGTAGCCTGCAGGGCTGCTCTCACCAACAATTTTCTTTTGCCAGTTTCAATTCCAATGGATTTCCAATAAATCACCACCATTCTGTTGATTCTCTGGCCGGGAAAAATACCTCGGAACAACATTTCCATTTCAGAGTTGGTGACTTTTCAAATTTGAAAAGGCTGACCAAGAGTCATGATGACCTCTGAGAACCAGAGAGTCCAAAACTGAGGAATCTATTCAATCACACTAACAGACCTTCCTCTGTTGGAGGAAAAACTGCTCCACAACGTCATCAACATAGACATATAAGGATGAGTAACCACACTGTCCCAATAGTAACCAAGCTTACCTAATGAGTTCCCTAACTGACCATTGTTTAGCCACCTCAGTGTTTGTGAAGTAATCTACGAACTCCTTCAGCCTGAAGTGCTTTGTCTCTGCAGATTAGAACAATATAATCTCAGAAGCCTACAGATGGCCCGACACATGATGCGGAAGATGGTTAGTCCGGAGAGCTTTATTTCCCCTCTCGAATAACGAACTGAACAAAATAGCCGGGGACAATAAAGAAAGTAGAAAGAATCTCTGGAAATATTGTGACTGACTAGCTGTAGCCCAAATAACCCAATTTAGCAGTTAGTTGCCCCGTTCAACAACTCCACCAATGAGTGTCGGCGCTGTATCACCAACAGTTTGTAACCCGATATGCCACCAGATGAATTTCTGTGTACAACATTGGCACAGTTCCAGAATGAAATGACTTAAGTTATATCTGAAATTAGTCAGGGCTCGGCAGCGTGGACACAACCAATCATTGCCAAATTTACATCCATCTGCAGCTGCTTTTATCTGGATCATGACATGGGAATACACATCACACGAGCATGGCGCCAGTTGCTGCAGCCAGAGGTGATGAATGTATCGTCTTAATTGTCATTTGACCCAAAATTCTCATGAGCATTGCATTGTTTTTGCAGGAAAATTGCAATTCAATGAAACAGTGATTGAATATGTGCAGCCTGGTCCGTGCAGCTGCACTTGGGCGGTTCTCACCATCGCTGGGAAACCTCAACGGTTGCAGGAGGGTTAGTGTAAGCAGCCTGCAGTGCGCTCACCATTTAATGATACTATTCAAATCGTAGAACCGGGCCTTTTCTGGTGAGACCAGATTCTAAGACTGACAGCGATACAGAAACAAAGATAAAGACCATTAAAGCTGGGATGTGTTGTTTTGAGCTCTTTCATTTAATTGCCTTATAATCTGGAGGTCTCATGGCCATGTGTGAACACAGTATCCTCTGGCGGTGTAAAGTTTCTCAAGAAAAACCTATTGTTTGTGGGTTTAATCTACAGTGAGCTCTCATCGGCGAGTGGGCAAATGTTTCATGTGAGGCGGCCACATCAGGGCTGTTGGTTCATCTGCAGATACGGGATCCCTCGGCCTGAACTCCATCACCTTACTTTTTCCCCCTCTCCTTGTCGCCCTCAGCTCTGCAGGTTAGGACTAATGTAATCACAGACCCCTGCAGACGGGCCAGCGCGGGAGACAGAAGCCGGGCCAGACGTACAGGTATTCTAAACTGGTTACATTAGACCAAACAGGCCATCTGTCTCCCTCTGTAATTGGACACTGTGGATTAGAAGGAGACGGCAGGGTTTCCCAGCCAAGTGGGCTAGTTACTGTTTATTTGGAATTAATTACCAAGGAGAGTGGAAACCTCACAGCTCCCTAAGAGTGAATCCAGACACTTGAGGCCGGGATGAGAGGAAGGAGAGCGCCATATCCAGCTCTATGGCAACAAAGCAGGGACAATTCGGAAAGGTGTTTGTAGCCGCTGATGTCTTGTCGGGTTTGAATCTCAGCTGATGATGCAGCCGGTGTGTTGGAGATGAAGAAAGGCTTTTAGAGACTTCTCCAATTCGGTCACCCTAAACTAAGGCAGCGAATGAATGGGTTTCTTCAGCAGTGGTAACGGGTATCCTGGTGTGATGCCATTAGCTGCTCTCATGCTGTGGGTGCTTTCCAAGAGTTGAGTGAAAGGACAAGGGTATATATCTCTTAAAGCCTGTGAGAACCGAGCATCTACCCTGGCACCAACACTTCTCATTCGATCCTCAGAGCGTAATGGGCTTTTCCTCTCACAGAAATCACGGTGTACATCACCAGAAAAGTTGCACAGACATGTTTTGGTGTGTTTGGACAAGCAGGGAAAAGAATGAATCGACTAACGCCGTCTCTTTAAAAGCTGCTCTTTTTATTGTATCTACTTAAAAAAAAAATATGTTGGTGAAGGGCTGTATCACTGCATTTTTTTCACTATGCTAAGTTTCAGTTTGCATGCAGTGAAATAAATGTACAAGTGAGACAACGCAATAAATTAGCATATAATTTACATTTGAAAAAAAAATTAGTAACAGTGTACCAACATTAATACCGAATATAAAATATACGCAACTAATCACATGATGCTTTTCATTTCTGTTGCACTTTAGGTACAGGTAATAGCAATGTGACATTCAAACATCCAAGTTCACAGCAATGAGTACCAGTTTGATTGATTTCACTTCTCTTTTTCTGGAGGCTCCATATCCCACAGCCAGTAGATGAGTTAGTCCAAGCCATTTCAAAATGCCTCTTAGCATCCACTGTCCTTTCCCACTCGCCTCACTCGAGGCGCGGCAGCCACTGAGATCTGCTCGACGTCGTCATACTGAAAGTGGCCACAAAAAAGTAGCAGCAGCAAAAAAAATTAGAAATAAGTTGTTAACAGCTTCGATGAGATCCTGGCCCACTCCTACATTGTCTCTCAGATTTCTCAGACTCGCACTGTACACCCACGACAAGTGTGTGATGGAGACGTTTCATAGGTTGTTCCCTTTCATAACCCCTGCACCAGCAGAAATGTCACCTGGGTAAAGGGATCGGTCACAACTGGGTTGAGGGTCCATTTTGCTGGTAGCACAAACAACAATACGCGGTTAACAATGAAAAATTCCCAGTGTGAGGTATAAACAGATTACAAACAAAACAATAACATGACCAGCATTTACCAACAGAGATATTGATAGGATATTATTTCATATTGTTTGGATCCAGCCTCACTTTTAAGCACACTGGAGAGGGTTGAATGGAAGCACCTACTTGATAGCACCAGAAGCCTGGGAAGGCCGTAACCCTCAGAGCAGAGCAGGAGGAAAAGAAGAGGTAAACACAGTACTCCATGGAATAAAAAAAAAAGTTAAAAAAAGGATGGGGGGGGGGGGGGGGGGAAGCACCACTGAGTTGGCTGTTTTTGTCTTTTTGCCGATGATGAGAGAAAAGGGAAAGACGATGAGGAGGTAACTTTATCTGGAGCGGGTGTCTGCAGCCTGGATACGTGGTCTGGCAACATCGCCGCAATTAATCTGATGGGTGAGTATATTTAGCACTGGCCCCTTTTTTAAAGGAATAGTCAGCTTATTTACTTTTTTGCAGAGTTAGATGAGAAGACCATTACCACTCTCATGTGTGTACGCTGAATGTAAAGCAGCAGCGGCTTTAGCTGGAAGAGTGGAAACATCGAGCCTGGCCGCATATTAAGATACAAAGAAGATTCTGGCCTATCATCAGTCTGATGGTCTAATTTACACTACATGCTTTAACTGTACAGTTGATCTCTGACAAATCCAGACACACCAACAATGGGGGGGGGTTGGACTGCAGATGTAGTTCTTGTTTTTTTGTTATGTCCAGGTAACCCAAGTACCTTCACATATTCAAGTTGAGTAGTGAACATCTCTCTACTTTCATTTCTGGCAGACTCGAGATGATCCCAGTTTCTGTCACTATCACTGGACATTGTACATTTGAGCTGGGCTGTAAGTTATGTTCGGTGTAACGTTTGTTAATTTCAAAATTTAATCAGTGTGGTTTAAAAAGGTATTTTAAAATAATTTTCCTCCAATTTATATGTGAGGGACCAGCACACTGAAGAATCAAATGAACCTCAGTGTACTGAATGATGGAAGTCACCGACAGAATCTGCAGCTCCAGACTTCCACCCACACAATGGATGTTACTGCCTTGTTACTGACAGACATCAAAATCCATTTAAAGCATATAATGTGATAACACATTGTTGGCTGCTGAGCTATTAATAAACTGTATATATAATAAACCAATACATGGTGCTGGTCTCCGATATTTTTGTGCTAAATTTGCTTGAACTTGTGCTTCCTTCCCTTTCAGGCTACATTGGACAAAAGGGATATTTGTTAACCTTTAGACCGAGCAAGGCTAGCGACTACAACTTTTAGTGCACAGACATGAGAGTGGTATAAATCTTCTCCTCCAACTCAGGGCAAGAGGGCAAAAAAGCACATTTCCCAAACTATCCCTTTCACTCTTATCAGCACTGAAACCGTGACAATCACATGACCAAACAAACATCTGATCCAAAAACCCTCCAGCCTGAAGATATATAGGAAATAGTGACTGCACTGTGATCCCAGCAAACAAGCTGCTTCATAGCATGTGCTCCTTCAAAATGAATCCTTCAATAGTGAACTGAAAGCTCCTCAATGGGATGTTTAGTAAAGGCCAGTTTGGTAACAGTGTTTCATGCGGCCCAGGCACCGTCTGACAATATCTTCATACTACTGTGGACTGACACTGGGTGAACTTTAATTTGAGTAACTAAGGCACCCGACCAGGGAAATAATAAGATGGAATAAAAGCTCACCTATAACCACTTGGTATTTTCTGGTCCAGGATAAACATTATATATAATATACAAATCCTTACACTATATAAGGGTTTAACATATCTTACAGTATGTAATATTTTCATTCCAGCACAGAGACATTGCAATTCAATCACATTACATTCCCTTCCATGACAGTAGGCTACTATCTGACAAAAATAATGATCAGAGGACAATATCTCAGCTCTGTTTGGAATTGTACAATAAATATACAGTACACCGATGGGGTTTCTCTGTCGTATTTGAGCGGTAAATTGTAAATAATAGTATTTACACGAAAAAAGTGCACCGAAGCCAAAAGTCTGCCTGCCAATAGCACCATCACAGTGGTCCCCAAAGACACGAGTCTGACACTTTCAACTCCCGTCCCCCTCTTCTGGTGAGGGGTCCTCCCCCTCCGCCGGTCCGTGTCCGGGGTACATCCTGTGTGAGCGAGGTGTCCAGCACTTTGGATTCATAGAAACAACAAACACGGAGGAAGACTAACAATGATATCAATAATTATTATTATAATAAAAATAACATCACCAACAAATAATCTTCTAAATTCCACTTCACAGAAGTGAAAAAAAAAAAAAAAAGTTTGTGTCAGCGTTATGAGCTGAGCAGTGGTTTGGATTCCACCATGATGGAGAGCAGGAGGGTCAGGTGTGGTAGACAGGGATGTCCTTACTTCTCTCCACCTCGTTCACCAGTAGCTCTCTTTGTCCATCTTCCACTGGTCCAGAGTTTTATTTTCCAGTCTGCCCTGTTTTCTTCTCCTCTCCCTTTCAGTGCTGTGTCCGCCTCCCTCCACCTTTGTTCCTGCCTTTCTCTCCGTCTACGCCTCGTTCTTGCGCTCCGAGGGTCAGTGTCCCTGGCAGGTCTTGCAGCACATCTGTCTGAAGTACGCTCGGCTGCAGAACTTGAACTTCAGCACCAGCGGGCAGTAGGCCACTTTGTTTACATCTTTGCATTCTGGGGAGAGAGTAAATGAGAAGTAGGTTAATTTAATGTTTTTAAGATTTTAAGAGGCGAACTGCTTCTAGCCCCAGTTGTGCCACCTATGTCATTGCACGTTCATCTCTGTCCGAGTTGTGTTTTGTTGTGTTGTTTTGCATGTGACTGTTGCAAATGGATGCACCCTCCAATTTTAACTAGATGACGCTGATCTTGCGTTGGCACAGCTCAGAAGATCTAGTGCTCTGGAGGTATTTCTAGAAATGAACGAATGTTAAAAACACCACAAATTAAACAAAAAGGCAGAGGAGGATATGGCTGAATATTACTTATTAGTTAACAATAAATTAGAATGTTTGAGTATTTTACAGCAAAAGTGTACATGGTGATGATTCCTCATGACATAATTGATTAAATAAATATGGCCTGGAAAGGTTGGTTAAATAAAAATGATTAATTTAACCAGCTAACTTTAAGTGTTTCTGCTAAACTAGCAAGTTTGCTGCAAGTCTGACGTTGCTGACTGAAACTCCACAAAAAAACATTTAAAGACCTAAAATGTCAGAACAAACACGTAGTTCATAGGTTTGTAATGTCTCCTGACCTCCAGCAATCAAAAAGATTCGACGACTAATACTGGCAACAGCTGCCAAGACTTGTTTTTAGAGGACGCTGCATTAAAAGTCCAGCAGATCCATTATTAACTGATGTTTCTTTGTACCCTTTTATTTTTAAGTAAAACTTCACCGTACAACAGAGAATCAGGTGCTCAAGGTAATACACGTGAGGCACAAACTTGGTCTAACCTGAAACATCACTGCTGGTGCATCTCCCTCAGGCCTTAACATAATAAAACTATACTTGGACGCGGAGGCTGAAGCTGAGACAGATCCTGGCCTCGTTCACAAACTGGGCTTTCTGCCATCCCCACCATGCACACTCAAATACACACACAAACTGCTCGCTGGATGCCGGACAGGCAGTGCTCTAAATGCCTTATCACGATCAGAGTGTCTTCCCTTATTAGGCTTTGGCCCCTGCCTCCACAGAGCCAAATGAAACGAGACATTGCCTCACTGCTGTCCGTAAAGGAACAATTAGCCTACAGCTAATCCCATTAGCCAGCCTGTAAACGCTGCTCACGTTTTCCATTCAGCCTAATCGAAAGGCCCTTCTCTATGCATCTGAATAGCCATCCATCATGTGTAAGTGTATATGGAGGGTTGAGCTGTTTCGCTTTGACCAGGAGCCAACCTCGCTGGAAAGATTAATGTAGCTGGCAAAGTGTAGAAGAGTGTGTCATCCAAGTGTGTTTAGGTCATAGTAGAACAGTGAAGATGAAGATAGAGACAGTTTATAACCTTTCCAGTCGGGGATCTGCACATATTGTACGATGGGTATTCACATAAACCATCTGCCTTTGCATTTGAAGGGAGCTGCAGGTTTAAACAGAGACCTGCGTCTGTTTGGTGACCACACACTGTCTTCTTGGCTGTGATGAAAAACTGAAAGCCGACAGCTCGTCACACAGACGAGTCGAGCCAGCGCTATTAGAATGTGATGGCAGGCTCACACATGTGCTTGTTGTACAGCACAGTGCACTACAGTACAGTACAGTGCAGAAGAGTATGTCATCTTACCGTCACCATTGGAAATGGGGGTGGCGTCACACTTGCTCTCACACTGCTGCATGGTGGTGGGCCGCAGTGACTCCGCACAATCATTCGATGGCTGCCCGGTGTACGACAGACACTGCACTGTCCTCATCTGCTGGCCCAGGCCGCACTGCGCCGAACACTGCAACACAAAAACACCAGAGTGAGACTCATTGCATGTGCAGGAGAAAATTCATC